>NC_057810.1:662913520-662998110 GCF_018294505.1 Triticum aestivum | reverse complement strand
GAAACCAACGCCAAAAATTCCTATAAATCCAGGAACCCCCAGAAAGAAACCTAGATTGGGAGTTCCGCCACCGCAAGCCTCTGTATCCATGAAAACCCAATCAGGGCCCCGTTCAAGCACCCTGCTGGAGGGGGAATCCATCACCGGTGGCCATCTTCATCATCCCGACGGTCTCCATGACGAGGAGGGAGTAGTTCACCCTCGGGGTTGAGGGTATGTACCAGTAGCTATGTGTTTGATCTCTCTCTCTCTCTCTCTCTCTCTCGTGTTCTTGATTTGGCACGATCTTGATGTACCTCAAGCTTTGTTAGTATAGTTGGATCTTATGGTGTTCTTCCCTCTCTATCTCCTTGTGATGAATTGAGTCTTTTTCTTTGAGGTTTTGTTATGTCGGATTGAATCTTCGGATGTGAGAGCACTTGATGTATGTCTTGGGATGGGATATCCATGGTGACAATGGGATGTTTAGTTGATCCACTTGATGTATGTTCTGGTTATCAACTTGCGGATGCCCGTGGTGACATTGGGGTAATCTATGCATAGGGGTTGATGCACGTTTTCATATTCTTTTCTCCGGTAGAAATCTCGGGATGCTCTTGAAGTTCTTTGTGTTGGATGGAATATTATGAATCTGAAGTTGTTTGATGAATATCATATAATTGACCCACAGATACTTGTGGTGACATTGGAGTATCTAGGTGACATTAGGGTTGATTGATGTGTGTCATATGGTGTTATTTTACTACGAACTCTAGGGTTGTTTTTGACACTTTAGCTCAATGGATTGTTCGGAAAGAATAACTTTGAGGTGGTTTCGTACCCTACAAGTAATTTCATCTTATGTTCTCCGTGATAGGAACTTTGGAGTGATTCTTCGTTGCATGTTGAGGGATTGTTAGATGATCCAATTATGTTATCATTGTTGAGAGAACATGCACTAGTGAAAGTATGAACCCTAGGCCTTGTTTCCACGCATTGCGATACCATTTTTGCTCACTTTCGTTACTAGTTACCTTGCTATTTTTATATTTTCAGATTACAAAAACCTATATCTACCATCCATATTACACTTCTATCACCATCTCTTCACCGAACTAGTGCACCTATACAATTTGCCATTCTATTGGGTGTGTTGGGGACACAAGAGACTCATTGTTATTTGGTTGCAGGGTTGTTTGAGAGAGACCATCTTCATCCTACGCCTCCCACGGATTGATCAACCTTAGGTCATCCACTTGAGGGAAATTTGCTACTGTCCTAAAAAACTCTGCGCTTGGAGGCCCAACTAGAGTCTACAAAGGTTGCATAGTAGGCATCAATCTGCTCAAGGAGTTGTAGCCTGCACTCTGACGTTATAAGTGGGTAGCTCCTCACCCGGTGGCATGGGGATATGGCTACTAGTGGTTGCGGACGGGGAATCGAAATTGGCAGTGGTAGCAGGCGAGAGGAGGAAAATGTGGAGGGGTAGGATTTCGGTGCCGGCTGTCAGCTTAAATAGCCAAGCTAGGTAGTACGCGGCACGCCGGAGTAGCACCACACGACGACATCTGTCCGAGGGAGGGGACGGCCAGGTTTCAGACTGTTTTCATGTGGAAACCCAACGTTAGTCCGACGTGGCGGATGCGCCCGGGCACCTCATATCTGCCCCATATTTGGGCTAGAATGAGGGGTGCCGGTCAGCCCAGGCATTTGAGGCCCATTTAAGGTGTTGGGAAATGTTGCATGGAAAACAAAAAACTTCTACGCACATGCAAGATCTATCAAGGAGATGCATAGCAACAAGAGGAGAGAGTGTTGTTGGGGAACATAGTAATAATTCAAAATTTTCCTACGTGTCACTAAGATCAATCTAGGAGATGCTAGCAACGAGAGAGAGAGAGGGAGTGCATGTTCATACCCTTGAAGATCACTAAGCGGAAGCATTGCAAGAACACAGTTGATGGAGTCGTACTCGCGGCGATTCAAATCGCGGAAGATCCGATCTAGCGCCGAATGGATGGCGCCTCCACATTCAACACACGTACAGCCCGGGGACGTCTCCTCCTTCTTGATATAGCAAGGGGAGAGGAGAATTTGAGGGAGAGCTCTGGTAGCACGACGGCATGGTGGTGGAGCTTGCGGTTTTCCTGCAGGGCTTCGCCAAGCTCTACGGAGGAGGAGGAGGTGTTGGAGGAGGGAGGGCCTGCGCTAGGGGAAGGGTGTGGCAGCCCTCCCACCCCCACTATTTATAGTGGAAGGGGAGAGGGGGCCGGCCCCCTTAGATCCCATCTACAAGGGGGGCGGCGTCCAAGGGGGGGACTAGCTCCCCAAGTTTGGTGGGAGGCGCCCCCACCCTCTAGGGTTTCCAGCCCTAGGCGCCTTGGGCCCTTGGGGGGGTGCACCAGCCCACTAGGGGGCTGGTTCCCACCCCTTTTCAGCCCATTAAGTCCCCCGAGGCAGGTGGCCCCACCCGGTGGACCCCCGAACACCTTTCGGTGGTCCCGGTACAATACCAATAACCCCCAAAATCATTCCGGTGACTGAAACTGGACTTCCCATATATAAATCTTTACCTCCGGACCATTCCAGAACTCCTCGTGACGTCCGGGATCTCATCCGGGACTCCAACCAACCTTCAGCAACCACATACAATTTCCCATAACAACTCTAGCGTCACCGAACCTTAAGTGTGTAGACCTTACGGGTTCGAAAACCATGCAGACATGACCGAGACATCTCTCCGGCCAATAACCAACAACGGGATCTGGATACCCATCTTGGCTCCCACATGTTCCATGATGATCTCATCGGATGAACCACGATGTATGTGATTCAATCAATCCCGTATACAATTCCCTTTGTCCACTGGTATGTTACTTGACCGAGATTCGATCGTCGGTATCCCCATACCTCATTCAATCTCGTTACCGGCAAGTCTCTTTACTCGTTCTGTAACGCATGATCCGTGACTAACTCCTTAGTCACATTGAGCTCATTATGATGATGCATTACCGAGTGGGCCCATAGATACCTCTCCGGCATACGAAGTGACAAATCGCAGTCTCGATCCGTGCGAACCCAACAGACACTTTTGGAGATACCTGTAGTGCACCTTTATAGCCACCCAGTTATGTTGTGACGTTTGGTACACCCAAAGAATTCCTAAGGTATCTGGGAGTTGCACAATCTCATGGTCTAAGAAAATGATACTTGACATTAGAAAAGCTATTAGCAAACAAACTACATGATCTTGTGCTATGCTTAGGATTGGGTCTTGTCCATCACATCATTCTCCTAATGATGTGATCCCATTATCAACGACATCCAATGTCCATGGTCAGGAAACCATAACCATATATTGATCAACGAGCTAGTCAACTAGAGGCTTAATAGGGACATATTACGGTCTATGTATTCACACATGTATTATGGTTTCCGTTAATACAATTATAGCATGAACAACAGAAAATTATCATGAACAAGGAAATATAATAATAACTATTTTATTATTGCCTCTAGGGCATATTTCCAACAGTCTCCCACTTGCACTAGAGTCAATAATCTAGTTACATTGTGATGAATTGAACACCCATAGAGTTCTGGTGTTGATCATGTTTTGCTCGTGGAAGAGGTTTAGTCAACGGATCTGCGACATTCAGATCCGTATGCACTTTGCAAATATCTATGTCTCCATCTTGAACATTTTTACGAATGGAGTTGAAGTGACACTTGATATGCCTGGTCTTCTTCTGAAACCTAGGCTCTTTGGCAAGGGTAATAGCTCTAGTGTTGTCAAGAAGAGAGTCATCGGGCCCGACGCATTGGGAATAACTCCTAGGTCGGTGATGAACTCCTTCATCCAGATTGCTTCATGTGCTGCCTCCGAGGCTGCCATGTACTCCGCTTAACATGTAGATCCCACCACGACGCTTTGCTTGCAACTGCACCAGCTGACTGTCCCACCGCTCAAAATGTACACGTATCCGGTTTGTGACTTGGAGTCATCCAGATCTGTGTCGAAGCTAGCATGGACGTAACCCTTTACGACGAGCTCTCTGTCAACTCCATAAACAAGAAACATATCCTTAGTACTTTTCAGGTACTTCAAGGTATTCTTGACCGCTCTCCGGTGTTCCATGCCGGGATTACTTTGGTACCTCCCTACCAAACTTACAACAAGGTTCACATCTGGTCTAGTACACAGCATGTCATACATAACAGACCCTATGGCCGAGGCATAGGGGATGACACTCATCTTTTCTCTATCTTTTGCCGAGGTCGGGCATTGAGCCGTGCTCAATCTCACACCTTGCAATACAGGCAAGAACCCCTTCTTGGACTGGTCCATATTGAACTTCTTCAATATCTTGTCAAGGTATGTGCTTTGTGAAAGATCAATGAGGCGTCTCGATCTATCTCTATAGATCTTGGTGCCTAATATGTAAGCAGCTTCTCCAAGGTCCTTCATTGAAAAACACTTATTCAAGTAGGCCTTTATGCTTTCCAAAAGTTCTATATCATTTTCCATCAATAGTATGCCATCTACATATAATATGAGAAATGCTATAGAGCTCCCACTCACTTTCTTGTAAACACAAGCCTCTCCATAAGTCTGCATAAACCCAAACGTTTTGATCATTTCATTAAAGCGAATGTTCCAACTCCGAGATGCTTGCACCAGCCCATAGATGGAGCGTTGGATCTTGCACACCTTGTCAGCATTATTAGGATCGGCAAAACCTTCTGGCTGCATCATATACAATTCTTCATTAAGGAAACCGTTAAGGAATGCCGTTTTGACGTCCATTTGCCATATCTCATAATCATAGAATGCGGGAACTGCTAACATGATTCGGATGGACTTCAGCTTCGCTACGGGTGAGAAGGTCTCATCATAGGCAACCCCTTGAACTTGTCAATAACCCTTAGCAACAAACCGAGCCTTATAGACGGTCACATTACCATCCGCGTCAGTCTTCTTCTTAAAGACCCACTTATTTTCTATGGCTTGCCGATCATCGGGCAAGTTTGTCAAAGTCCATACTTTGTTTTCATACATGGATCCTATCTCGGATTTCATGGCTTCAAGCCATTTGTTAGAATCCGGGCCCGCCATCGCTTCTTCATAGTTCGAAGGTTCACCGTTGTCTAACAACATGATTTCCAGGACAAGGTTGCCGTACCACTCTGGTGCAGGACTTGCCCTTGTGGACCTACAAAGTTCAGTAGCAACTTGATCAGAAGTTTCATGACCATCATCGTTAACTTCCTCTCCAGTCAGTGCAGGCACCACAGAAACATCTTCCTGAGCTGCGCTACTCTCCGGTTCAAGAGGCAGTACTTCACCAAGTTCTACTTTCCTCCCACTTACTTCTTTCGAGAGAAACTCTTTCTCCAGAAAGGATCCATTCTTGGCAACAAAGATCTTTCCTTCGGATCTGAGGTAGAAGGTATACCCAATGGTTTCCTTAGGGTATCCTATGAAGATGCATTTTCTGACTTGGGTTCGAGTTTCCAGGTTGAAGTTTCTTGACATAAGCATCGCATCCCCAAACTTTTAGAAACGACAGCTTAGGTTTCTTCCCAAACCATAATTCATGCGGTGTCGTCTCAGCGGATTTAGACGGTGACCTATTTAAAGTGAATGCGGCTATCTCTAAAGCATAACCCCAAAATGATAGCGGTAAATCGGTAAGAGACATCATAGATCGCACCATATCCACTAGAGTGCGATTACGATGTTTGGACACACCATTATGTTGAGGTGTTCCAGGCGGCGTGAGTTGTGAAACAATTCCACCTTTCCTTAAGTGCGTACCAAACTCATGACTCAAATATTCTCCTCCACGATCTGATCGTATGAACTTTATTTTCCTGTCACATTGATTCTCTACCTCACTCTGAAATTCCTTGAACTTTTCAAAGGTCTCAGACTTGTGTTTCATTAAGTAGACATACCCATATCTACTTAAGTCATCAGTGAGGGTGAGAACATAATGATAGCCACCGCGAGCCTCAATGCTCATTGGACTGCACACATCAGTATGTATTATTTCCAACAAGTTGGTCGCTCGCTCCATTTGGAGAATGGAGTCTTGGTCATTTTGCCCATGAGGCATGGTGCACACATGTCAAATGATTCATAATCAAGAGACTCCAAAAGTCCGTCTGCATGGAGTTTCTTCATGCGTTTGACACCAATGTGACCAAGGTGGCAGTGCCACAAGTATGTGGGTCTATCATTATCAACCTTACATCTTTTGGCATTCACACTATGAATATGTGTAACATCACATTCGAGATTCAGTAAAATAAACCATTGACCAGCGGGGCATGACCATAAAACATATCTCTCATATAAATAGAACAACCATTATTCTTGGATTTAAATAAGTAGCCATCTCGTATTAAACGAGATCCAGATACAATGTTCATGCTCAAAGCTGGCACTAAATAACAATTATTGAGGTTTAAAACTAACCCTGTAGGTAAATGTAGAGGTAGCGTGCTGACGGTGATCACATCGACCTTGGAACCATTCCCGACACGCATCATCACCTCGTCCTTCGCCAGTCTCCACTTATTCTGCAGCTCCTGTTTTGAGTTACAAATATGAGCAAGCGCACCGGTATCAAATACCCAGGAGCAACTACGAGCACTGGTAAGATACACATCAATAACATGTATATCACATATACCTTTGGCGTTGCCGGCCTTCTTATCCGCTAAGTACTTGGGGCAGTTCCACTTCCATTGACCATTTCCCTTGCAATAAAAGCACTAAGTCTCGGGCTTGGGTCCATTCTTTGGCTTCTTCCCGGCAACTGATTTATCGGGTGTGGCAACTCCCTTGCCGTCCTTCTTGAATTTCTTTTTACCCTTGCCTTTCTTGAAACTAGTGGTCTTATTCACCATCACCACTTGATGTTCCCTTTTGATTTCCACCTCCGCTGATTTCGGCATTGAATATAACTCAGGAATGGACTTCTCCATCCCTTGCATATTGTAGTTCATCACAAAGCACTTGTAGCTAGGTGGAAGCGACTGGAGGATCCTGTCAATGACCGAGTCATCTAGAAGATTAACTCCCATCTGAGAGAAATGGTTGTGCAACCTAGACATTTTGAGTATATGCTCGCTGACAGAATTGTTTTCCTCCATCTTACAACTATAGAACTTGTTGGAGACTTCATATCTCTCGACCCGGGCACACTACAAAAAAAGACACATCCGTGACATTTTGGGGCAAACAATTTTTTTTCTGTCATACTTATGACACTTCTATGACAATAACTGTGACAAAACCCGGTATCATCATATATGTGGTGGGCTCTTACTTCTATGACAAAAAATCATGACAGAAAATGGGCTTTTCGTCCTGGGCGGGCCGGAGACGCAGCTGCATGACATTGTTTGGGCCGTCCATGACGGAAAAACCGTGGTAGAAGCGGGGGCGAGGAAAATTTCGGGGAGTTCCCGGTTACGGTGGGTGGTCGGGGGCCGAGCGATGTGTGTTTCAATCGTACACATACACGCGTGTGTGCGAGGCGTTGGGCTCTAACTGAACCCGAGCGAGGCGTTGGGCTCTAACTGAACCCGGGCGATTGCACTAGCTACGTTACTGAACCCGAGTGATTCCTTTGCTACTGCTGCTAACTGAAGCCGATCGGTGCTGCCTCTGGATGAACAGTGAGCGTTGCTAGGGGGGTTTGGATGAACAATGGGTGTTGTTGGGGGCTTTGGATGAACAATTCCCCGTGGGGACGGATGAACAAGACCCCGTGGTTTCCTCAGGATGAACATGACCCCGATCAATCGAGTCAGTTGGGGCTGGATGAACAGGACTCCGTGGAGGGCTGGATGAACAGGACGACCCCATGGAGGGCTGGATGAACAGTAGCCCGTGGAGGGGTGGTTGAACGGGAGCCCGTGGAGAGGGTTGGTTGAATAGTAGCCGGTGGAGTAGCGCACGGTGGAGGCTGGATGAACAGGAGCCCGTGGATGAACAGTCGCAGGTGGAGGCTGGAGGAGGTCGACGGTGGATGAACAGTGGCCAGTGGAGGCTGGAGGAGGTCGACGGTGGAGATGAACAGTATCCCGTGGAGTCCCATTTTGCGGTATGCCACACCCCTCCCGATGAACAGGACCCCCGTTTCGACCGTAGCGCTCATACACAAGTTTGTTTCCTCCGTTTTGTGGTACGCCACACCCCTCCCGATCAACAGGACCCCGTTTCGAACAGAAGTATGTTTCCTCCGTTTGTGACACGCCAGAACCCTCCCAATGAATAGGATCCTGTTACGACCGTGGCCGGTCGAACATAAGGCCGTTTCCTCCGTTGTGCGGTACGCCAGGCCTCGTTTCCATCGGCTGTTCCATCCAATCCCTCCCGATGAACACGACGATGCATTCCGTTCTGACCCAGCCGGTTGGCTCTCCATGAACACGACGATGACACCGTTTCTCCGTTCTGACCCAGCCATTTACACCAGCCCTAGCTGTACATATGCGCGAGTAGGTTTTCGAGACTCCGCCCGTATGTACGTACGTGGTCGTATTTACTTTCTTGCACCCTGGCCGCTGTACATACGTGTACATGCTACGTGCGCGCCTCTACTACACACATGCGCGTCTACATTGACCAGTATGTACGTACACGTTCGCGACCAGAATGACAATGCTATGTACGCTTCGACCAGGTGGGTCCCGACTGTCAGGCACTTCCTTCTGTGCGAAGATGTAGCTGGTGGGTCCCAACAGTCAGGTGGGCGAATCGTTTTTTTGCCCGAACGCACTTTCTTGTGTGCGAAGATGTAGCTAGTGGGTCCCAACAGTCAGGGGGAAACGATTTTTTCATGAAATACGGTGGCTCGTCCGGTGCGTCCCTGCTGTTAGGTGGAGGAATAATTATTTTGCGCGTAATAAGGAGGCACTTCCTTGCGCTGCCATGGACCCAGCTGTCATCCTCTCCACGTACAGTACTCTTCCGATGGAAGTCGTTCTTTGACCACGTTGACCATGCCGCGCCGAGAGCACCAGGGCGATGGACGACGGCGAGGCCTAGGAAGGGGATGACGTGGAGCCGGGGAAGACGCGACAGTGGAAGCCCGCACGGAGAGGAGTACGAGGGTTCACTGGTTCGGCTGCGGTGCGAGGCTGCCGTCGCCACAGGGCCTGGCCAGCGATGGGAATAGTAGGGGCGTTGAGACCTTCGCGGCAGCACAGCCGGCCACGGGAGGCAGGAGCATGCGGCACGATCGGCGCTGCTTTGGGCGGCTAGAGCACGAAGACCAGAGGTTGAAGAAGCACTACGGCCGTTGGATGGACATCGTACGGTCACTAGAGCTAGAATCGTTCATATTGACTAAGTTGACAAAGCCCTCCATCCCCGTCAACTTAGTAGGCCCATAAGTCAGCCTCCCACCAAGGACAGTCCCAGCTAGCAGGGGAGTATTCATTTTTTTGTGCGTAATAAGGAGCACTTCTAGTGGGTCCGTGCTGACAGCGGAGGGGGGGGGGAGTTTTTTTCCAAGAAATACGTTGGCCCATCCAGTGGGTCCCTGCTGTCAGGTGGAGGAATAATTATTTTGCGCGTAATAAGGAGGCACTTCCTTGCGGCTATCGTGGACCCAGCTGTCAGCCTCTCCATGTATAGTACTCTTCCGATGAAAGTCGGTCATTCACCACATTGACCACGCCGCGCCGAGAGCACCACGGCGGTGGACGACAGTGAGTCCTAGGAAGGGGACGACACGGAGCCGGGGAAGACGCGGCAGTGGATGCCCACGCGGAGAGGAGTACGAGGGTTCACTGGTTCGGCTGCGGTTTGAGGCTTCCGTCACCGCGGAATAACATGGGGTGTGGGTGAGTGGAGGGATGGCATGGCCAGCGGTGGGAGTAGTAGGGGGCGGTGAGGCCTCTGCGGTAGCACAGCCGGCCACGGGAGGCAGGAGCAGGCGGCACGACCGGCACTGCTTTGGGCGGCTGGAGCAAGAAGACCATGAAGGAAATATGCCCTAGAGGCAATAATAAAGTTATTATTTATTTCCTCATATCATGATAAATGTTTATTATTCATGCTAGAATTGTATTAACCGGGAACATGATACATGTGTGAATACATAGACAAACATAAAGTCACTAGTATGCCTCTACTTGACTAGCTCATTAATCAAAGATGGTTATGTTTCCTAACCATAGACATGTGTTGTCATTTGATTAATGGGATCACATCATTAGGATAATGATGTGATTGACATGACCCATTCCGTTAGCCTAGCACTTGATCGTTTAGTATATTGCATAATTCGAGATTAGGTTTTGTCACTCCGATTGGCGGAGAGGTATCTCTGGGCCCTCTCGGTAATACTCATCACCTAAGCCTTGCAAGCATTGTAACTAATGAGTTAGTTATAAGATGATGTGTTAAAGAACGAGTAAAGAGACTTGCCGGTAACGAGATTGAACTAGGTATAGGATACGACGATCAAATCTCGGGCAAGTAACATACCGATGACAAAGGGAACAACGTATGTTGTTATGCGGTTTGACCAATAAAGATCTTCGTAGAATATGTAGGGACCAATATGGGCATCCAGGTCCCGCTATTGGTTATTGACCGAGAATGGTTCTAGGTCATGTCTACATAGTTCTCGAACCCGTAGGGTCCGGAGCACTTAATGTTACGATGACAGTTTTATTATGAGTTTATAAGTTTTGATGTACCGAAGTTTGTTCGGAGTCCCGGATGTGATCACGGACATGACGAGGAGTCTCGAAATGGTCGAGACATAAAGATTGATATATTGGACGACTATATTCGGACACCGGAAGTGTTCCGGGTGATTTCGGAGAAAACCGGAGTGCCGGGGGGGTTACCGGAACCCCCCGGGAGAGTATTGGGCCTTATGGGCCTTAGGGCAAAGGAGAGAGGGGCGGCCAGCATGGGCCGCGCGCCCCCTCCACCCTCTGGTCCGAATTGGACTAGGAGGGGGGCGGCGCCCCCCCTCTTTCCTTCCCCCTCTCCCCCTTCCTTCCCCCTCCTAGTAGGAGTAGGAAAGGAGGAGTCCTACTCCTACTAGGAGGAGGATTCCTCCTCCCTTGGCGCGCCCAAAGGGGCCGGCCGGCCTCCCCCCTCCCTCCTTTATATACGGGGGCAGGGGGCACCCCATAGACACACAAGTTGATCTACGGATCATTCCTTAGCCGTGTGCGGTGCCCCCCTCCACCATATTCCACCTCGGTCATATCGTTGCAGAGTTTAGGCGAAGCCCTGCGCCGGTAGAGCATCATCATCGTCACCACGCTGTCGTGCTGACGGAACTCATCCCTGAAGCTTTGCTGGATCGGAGTCCGGGGATCGTCATCGAGCTGAACGTGTGCTGAACTCGGAGGTGCCGTACGTTCGGTGCTTGGATCGGTCGGATCGTGAAGACGTACGACTACATCAACCGCGTTGTCATAACGCTTCCGCTTACGGTCTATGAGGGTACGTGGACGAACACTCTCCCCTCTCGTTGCTATGCCATCACCATGATCTTGCGTATGCGTAGGAAAATTTTGAAATTACTACGTTACCTAACAGTGGCATCCGAGCCTGGTTTTATGCGTTGATGTTATATGCACGAGTAGAACACAAGTGAGTTGTGGGCGATATAAGTGAGTGGCATCCGAGCCTGGTTTTATGCGTTGATGTTATATGCGTTGACATACTGCTTACCAGCATGTCATACTTTGGTTCAGCGGCATTGTGAGATGAAGCGGCCCGGACCGACATTACGCATATGCTTACGCGAGACTGGTTTCACCGCTACGAGCACTCGTTGCTTAAAGGTGACCGGCGGGTGTCTGTCTCTCTCACTTTAGTTGAACCGAGTGTGGCTACGCCCGGTCCTTGCGAAGGTTAAAACAGCACCAACTTGACAAACTATCCTTGTGGTTTTGATGCGTAGGTAAGAACGGTTCTTGCTAAGCCCGTAGCAGCCACGTAAAATTTGCAACAACAAAGTAGAGGACGTCTAACTTGTTTTTGCAGGGCATGTTGTGATGTGATATGGTCAAAACATGATGCTATATTTTATTGTATGAGATGATCATGTTTTGTAACCAAAGTTATCGGCAACTGGCAGGAGCCATATGGTTGTCGCTTTATTGTATGAAATGCAAACGCCCTGTAATTGCTTTACTTTATCTCTAAGCGGTAGCGATAGTCGTAGAAGCAATAGATGGCGTAACAACAACGATGCTACAATGGAGATCAAGGTGTCGCGCCGGTGACGATGGTGATCACGACGGTGCTTCGAAGATGGAGATCACAAGCACAAGATGATGATGGCCATATCATATCACTTATATTGATTGCATGTGATGTTTATCCTTTATGCATCTTATCTTGCTTTGATTGATGGTAGCATTTTAAGATGATCTCTCACTAAAATTATCAAGAAGTGTTCTCCCTGAGTATGCACCGTTGCCAAAGTTCGTTGTGCCCAGACACCACGAGATGATCGGGTGTGATAAGCTCTACGTCCATCTACAACGGGTGCAAGACAGTTTTGCACACGCGTAATACTCAGGTTAAACTTGACGAGCCTAGCATATGCAGATATGGCCTCGTAACACGGAGACCGAAAGGTCGAGCGTGAATCATATAGTAGATATGATCAACATAGTGATGTTCACCATTGAAAACTACTCCATCTCACGTGATGATCGGTTATGGTTTAGTTGATTTGGATCACGTGATCACTTAGATGACTAGAGAGATGTCTATCTAAGTGGGAGTTCTTAAGTAATATAATTAATTGAACCTAAATTTATCATGAACTTAGTACCTGATAGTATTTTTCTTGTCTATGTTTGTTTGTAGATAGATGGCTCGTGCTGTTGTTCCGCTGAATTTTAATGCGTTCCTTGAGAAAGCAAATTTGAAAGATGATGGTAGCAATTACACGGACTGGGTCCGTAACCTGAGGATTATCCTCATTGCTGCACAGAAAATTTACGTCCTGGAAGCACTGCTGGGTGCCAGGCCTGCTGCTGATGCAACTGACGACGTTAAGAACGTCTGGCAGAGCAAAGCTGATGACTACTCTATAGTTCAGTGTGCCATGCTTTACGGCTTAGAACCGGGTCTTCAACGACGTTTTGAACGTCATGGAGCATATGAGATGTTCCAGAAGTTGAAGTTAATATTTCAAGCAAATACCCGGATTGAGAGATATGAAGTCTCCAATAAGTTCTACAGCTGCAAGATGGAGGAGAATAGTTCTGTTAGTGAGCATATATTCAAAATGTCTGGGTATAATAATCACTTGATTCAACTGGGAGTTAATCTTCCGGATGATAGCGTCATTGACAGAATTCTCCAATCACTGCCACCAAGCTACAAGAGCTTTGTGATGAACTATAATATGCAAGGGATGAACAAGACTATTCCCGAGCTCTTCGCGATGCTAAAAGCTGCGGAGGTAGAAATCAAGAAGGAGCATCAAGTGTTGATGGTCAACAAGACCACTAGTTTCAAGAAAAAGGGCAAAGGGAAGAAGAAGGGGAACTTCAAGAAGAACAGCAAGCAAGTTGCTGCTCAAGAGAAGAAACCCAAGTCTGGACCAAAGCCTGAAACTGAGTGCTTCTACTGCAAGCAGACTGGTCACTGGAAGCGGAATTGCCCCAAGTATTTGGCGGATAAGAAGGATGGCAAAGTGAACAAAGGTATATGTGATACACATGTTATTGATTTGTACCTAACTAGAGCTCGTAGTAGCACCTGGGTATTTGATACTGGTTCTGTTGCTAATATTTGCAACTCGAAACAGGGACTACGGAATAAGCGAGCACTGGCCAAGGACGAGGTGACGATGCGCGTGGGAAACGCTTCCAAAGTCGATGTGATCGCGGTCGGCATGCTACCTCTACATCTACCTTCGGGATTAGTTTTAGACCTGAATAATTGTTATTTGGTGCCAGCGTTGAGCATGAACATTATATCTGGATCTTGTTTGATGCGAGACGGTTATTCATTTAAATGAGAGAATAATGGTTGTTCTATTTATATGAGTAATGTCTTTTATGGTCATGCACCCTTGAAGAGTGGTCTATTTTTATTAAATCTCGATAGTAGTGATACACATATTCATAGTGTTGAAACCAAAATATGCAGAGTTAATAATAATAGTGCAACTTATTTGTGGCACTGCCGTTTGGGTCATATCGGTATAAAGCGCATGAAGAAACTCCATACTGATGGACTTTTGGAATCACTTGATTATGAATCACTTGGTACTTGCGAACCGTGCCTTATGGGCAAGATGACTAAAATGCCGTCCTCCGGAACTATGGAGCGAGCAACTGATTTGTTGGAAATCATACATACTGATGTTTGTGGCCCAATGAATGTTGAGGCTCGCGGTGGGTATCGTTATTTTCTCACCTTCACAGATGATTTGAGCAGATATGGGTATATCTACTTGATGAAACACAAGTCTGAAACATTTGAAAAGTTCAAGGAATTTCAGAGTGAAGTGGAAAATCATCGTAACAAGAAAATAAAGTTTCTACTATATGATCGTGGAGGAGAGTATTTGAGTTATGAGTTTGGCCTACACTTGAAACAATGTGGAATAGTTTTGCAACTCATGCCACCTGGAACACCACAACGAAATGGTGTGTCCGAACGTCGTAATCGTACTTTACTGGATATGGTGTGATCTATGATGTCTCTTACTGATTTACCGCTATCATTTTGGGGTTATGCTTTAGAGACGGCCGCATTCACGTTAAATAGGGCACCATCAAAATCCGTTGAGACGACGCCTTATGAACTGTGGTTTGGCAAGAAACCAAAGTTGTCGTTTCTTAAAGTTTGGGTCTGCGATGCTTATGTAAAGAAACTTCAACCAGATAAGCTTGAACCTAAATCGGAGAAATCTGTCTTCATAGGATACCCAAAAGAGACTATTGGGTACACCTTCTATCACAGATCCGAAGGCAAGACATTCGTTGCTAAGAATGGATCCTTTCTAGAGAAGGAGTTTCTCTCGAAAGAAGTGAGTGGGAGGAAAGTAGAACTTGATGAGATAACTGTATCTACTCCCTTATTGGAAAGTAGTTCATCACAAGAACCGGTTCCTGTGATAACTACACCAATTAGTGAGGAAGCTAATGATAATGATCATGAAACTTCAGATCAAGTTTCTACTGAACCTCGTAGGTCTACCAGAGTAAGATCCGCACCAGAGTGGTACGGTAATCCTATTCTGGAAGTCATGTTACTTGACCATGATGAACCTACGAACTATGAGGAAGCGATGATGAGCCCGGATTCCGCAAAATGGCTAGAAGCCATGAAATTTTAGATGGGATCCATGTATGAAAACAAAGTATGGACTTTGGTTGACTTGCCCGATGATCGGCAAGCCATTGAGAATAAATAGATCTTTAAAAAGAAGACTGATGCTGATGGTAATATAACTGTCTATAAAGCTCGACTTGTTGCAAAAGGTTTTCGACAAGTTCAAGGGATTGACTACGATGAGACTTTCTCACCCATAGCGATGCTTAAGTCCGTCCGAATCATGTTAGCTATTGCTACATTTTATGATTATGAAATTTGGCAAATGGATGTCAAGACTGCATTCTTGAATGGATTTCTAGAAGAAGAGTTGTATATGATGCAGCCGGAAGGTTTTGTTGATCCAAAAGGTGCTGACAAAGTGTGCAAGCTCCAGCGTTCCATTTATGGACTGGTGCAAGCATCTCGGAGTTGGAATAAACGCTTTGATAATGTGATCAAAGCATATGGTTTTATATAGACTTTTGGAGAAGCCTATATTTACAAGAAAGTGAGTGGGAGCTCTGTAGCATTTCTAATTTTATATGTACATGACATATTATTAATTGGAAATGATATAGAATTTCTGGATAGCATAAAAGGATACTTGAATAAAAGTTTTTCGATGAAAGACCTCGGTGAAGCTGCTTACATATTGGGCATCAAGATCTATAGAGATAGATCAAGACGCTTAATAGGACTTTCACAAAGCACATACCTTGACAAAATTTTGAAAAAGTTCAAAATGGATCAGGCAAAGAAAGGATTCTTGCCTGTGCTACAAGGTGTGAAGTTGAGTCAAACTCAATGCCCGACCATAGCAGAAGATAGAGAGAAAATGAAAAATGTTCCCTATGCTTCAGCCATAGGCTCTATCATGTATGCAATGTTGTGTACCAGACCTGACGTATGCTTAGCAATAAGCTTGGCAGGAAGGTACCAAAGTAATCTAGGAGTGGATCACTGGACAGCGGTCAAGAACATCCTGAAATACCTGAAAAGGACTAAGGATGTGTTTCTCGTATATGGAAGTGACAAAGAGCTAGTCGTAAACGGTTACGTCGATGCAAGCTTTGACACTAATCCGGACGATTCTAAATCGCAAACCGGATACGTGTTTTTATTAAACGGTGGAGCTGTAAGTTGGTGCAGTTCTAAACAAAGCGTCGTAGCAGGATCTACATGTGAAGCGGAGTACATAGCTGCTTCGGAAGCAGCAAATGAAGGAGTCTGGATGAAGGAGTTCATTTCCGATCTAGGTGTCATACCTAGTGCATCGGGACCAATGAAGATCTTATGTGACAATACTGGTGCAATTGCCTTGGCAAAGGAATCCAGATTTCACAAGAGGACCAAGCACATCAAGAGACGCTTCAATTCCATTCGGGACCAAGTCCAAGTGGGAGACATAGAGATTTGCAAGATACATACGGATCTGAATGTTGCAGACCCGTTAACTAAGCCTCTCTCACGAGCAAAACATGATCAGCACCAAGACTCCATGGGTGTTAGAATCATTACTATGTAATCTAGATTATTGACTCTAGTGCAAGTGGGAGACTGAAGGAAATATGCCCTAGAGGCAATAATAAAGTTATTATTTATTTCCTCATATCATGATAAATGTTTATTATTCATGCTAGAATTGTATTAACCGGGAACATGATACATGTGTGAATACATAGACAAACATAAAGTCACTAGTATGCCTCTACTTGACTAGCTCATTAATCAAAGATGGTTAGGTTTCCTAACCATAGACATGTGTTGTCATTTGATTAATGGGATCACATCATTAGGATAATGATGTGATTGACATGACCCATTCCGTTAGCCTAGCACTTGATCGTTTAGTATATTGCTATTGCTTTCTTCATGACTTATACAAAGTTCCTGCAACTATGAGATTGTGCAACTCCTGTTTACCGGAAGAACACTTTGCGTGCTACCAAACGTCACAACGTAACTGGGTGATTATAAAGGTGCTCTACAGGTGTTTCCGAAGGTACATGTTGAGTTGGCATAATTCGAGATTAGGTTTTGTCACTCCGATTGGCGGAGAGGTATCTCTGGGCCCTCTCGGTAATACTCATCACCTAAGCCTTGCAAGCATTGTAACTAATGAGTTAGTTATAAGATGATGTGTTACAGAACGAGTAAAGAGACTTGCCGGTAACGATATTGAACTAGGTATTGGATACTGACGATCAAATCTCGGGCAAGTAACATACCGATGACAAAGGGAACAACGTATGTTGTTATGCGGTTTGACCGATAAAGATCTTCGTAGAATATGTAGGAACCAATATGGGCATCCAGGTCCCGCTATTGGTTATTGACCGAGAATGGTTCTAGGTCATGTCTACGTAGTTCTCGAACCCATAGGGTCCGCATGCTTAACGTTACGATGACAGTTTTATTATGAGTTTATAAGTTTTGATGTACCGAAGTTTGTTCGGAGTCCCGGATGTGATCACAGACATGACGAGGAGTCTCGAAATGGTCGAGACATAAAGATTGATATATTAGACGACTATATTCGGACACCGGAAGTGTTCCGGGTGATTTCGGAGAAAACCGGAGTGCCGGGGGGGTTACCGGAACCCCCCGGGAGAGTATTGGGCCTTATGGGCCTTAGGGCAAAGGAGAGAGGGGCGGCCAGCATGGGCCGCGCGCCCCCTCCACCCTCTGGTCCGAATTGGACTAGGAGGGGGGCGGCGCCCCCCCTCTTTCCTTCCCCCTCTCCCCCTTCCTTCCCCCTCCTAGTAGGAGTAGGAAAGGAGGAGTCCTACTCCTACTAGGAGGAGGATTCCTCCTCCCTTGGCGCGCCCAAAGGGGCCGGCCGGCCTCCCTCCTCCCTCCTTTATATACGGGGGCAGGGGACACCCAGTAGACACACAAGTTGATCTACGGATCGTTCCTTAGCCGTGTGCGGTGCCCCCCTCCACCATATTCCACCTCGGTCATATCGTCGCGGAATTTAGGTGAAGCCCTGCACCGGTAGAGCATCATCATCGTCACCACGCCGTCATGCTGTCGGAACTCATCCCCGAAGCTTTGCTGGATCGGAGCCCGGGGATCGTCATCGAGCTGAACGTGTGCTGAACTCGGAGGTGCCGTACGTTCGGTGCTTGGATCAGTCGGATTGTTAAGACGTACGACTACATCAACCGTGTTGTCATAACGCTTCCGCTTACGGTCTACGAGGGTACATGGACAAACACTCTCCCCTCTCGTTGCAATGCCATCACCATGATCTTGCGTATGCGTAGGAAAATTTTGAAATTACTACGTTACCTAACAGACCAAAGGCTGAAGAAGCACTACGGTCGTTGGATGGACATCGTATGATCACTGCAGCTAGAATCTATATTGACTAAGTTGACAAAGCCCTTGGTACGCGTCAACTTAGTAGGCCCATAGGTCAGCCTTCGAAATGGTGCGCCCCAGATGTCAGGGGAGGAATCATTTTTTGGGCGGCCGAAGCTAGAGATCCGAGATTGAAGAAGAAGCACGACATCCATTGGATAGACATCCAACGGACACTGCTGCTAGAACCGTGTGTTAACTATAATAAGTTGACAAAGCCTTGCATACGCGTCAACTTCTTTTTTTAGAGGGCGCATCAACTTAGTAGACCCACAAGTGTGTTGTAGAGAACTTATAGCCCATTTGCGATTTGTAAGAATGTACAACCCATTTTTGAATTCTAATGGAAATTACTACAGCCCATTTACAGTTTGTTAAAAGTACAGCCCATTTTCTAGCTAGGACAACAATCAATAATTTCAACCAACTGTTCGAGACAGAATTCAATAAAATTTCCCACATTTTGATGGGATCCAAAATATTTTTATCCCAAATTTTTTAGTGAGATTAAATATAAATTTGTATTACGTAAAAATCCAACGAAACATTGCACGCACAACAATAAAAAATTAAGATTTTCAAAATCCATAAATAATATTTTATAAACTAATTTCGTGTTTGGTGCATTTTTTTATAGTTACTGCCCAGTGTTTATATTTACATCGCATTTATTATTTTTAAAGCCCATTTTCCTGTTAAGCCTAATGGATCCCTCCTAGGAAAGATTTGCAGCCGATCGGGGCGGAGAATAACAAGTTGACCTTGCCTGGGTATTCCTCAAAAAAACGTATAGCTGGGCTAGCCATTTTCATCTTGAAAAAATTTAATAATTGGGCTGGATATCTGGCCTGGGCTAGACGGACCACAGCCCGCCCAGTTAATACCCTGCTCTCCTCTAAACAACAACGAAAACATTGCCACAAAAAACTCTGTAGTGCTCACGCCTCAAAAACACAAATACTGCTCGAGCTTCTTGGTCCCAGTTGTTGGCCGCACCTTGTGCAATTCTCTCGTTTATATTGACTACATAGGTTGACAATGGCTTGGGACCGTGATGTCAGGAAACCAGGAGGAAGCAAAAAAATATAGTTTTACATAATAAGGAGGCACTTGCGTACGTACGGCTATGGCCCTAGTGGGTCCCTACTGTCATCCAGTCAAAATAAAGTCATCTCCTGAATCCTCATGTTCGTTGACCATGTTAACAATGCTCGGCACCACGGTGAGCGTAACAACTTGAAGGACGATGGAGAGGGCCTCGTGGGCCCTACGGATGATCTGATACAACGCCTGCTGCTCATTCAGGAAGCCAGGATCATCGGACACCTATGAGCACCTTCGAGAGACTGAGACGACATGAAATGGTAAGGCCGCGCTTGGGAGCTCTGGTTTATTTCACACCTGTATTAAGATACAAGTGTAATTTACTCATCATTGGAAACAACGCGTAAAATACAGGCGTAATGAAATCGAGGGCCCGAGGTCTGTAAGTAAAACCGGTGGGTTACGCGTGTAGTTTGAGAGACCAGTGTATATTTTACTAGTCGAAATCGACTAACCAGGTGCTTCGCCCGAGACCATCTGCTTTTATTTACAAGCGTCAATTTTACAAGCGGTTTTGGTTGGAAAACGACGATCCAATCACGGCCTAAGATGATGAGTTGGTCGGAAGATCATAAGGTTTCACGTCTAACCTACCCGACTTGTCGTATAGGCTATGAATGAAACATAAGACGATGAACTTCTTAAGCACGGAAACAACAGAAGAGGATGATCTTCTTAACCAGCAAATCACTGGCATTAGATCGACATGCAAAACTATACGAAGCATTATTCTCAGGAGGAACGGTGAACAGCTCGTGATGCCGCATGCCACAACATTCCATGCTCAACTTTGCAATCAAACACAAGGCCTGACATTACATAGACAATATTCGGAACAAACTCTTAACACAGGAATATCTCAGCAGAGTAACTATTTACTTCAAACTGAACACAGGAATAGGAAAAAATGATCGACACTGCTCACAGCAAAAGGCGTCCCACTCAAAAATATCAAATGCATGTCTTCTGCCTAACATCAATGAGCAAATTTTGACAAGGTTTTCCAATTCCAATATATATTGCACAAGGCCTGGCATTACATAGACAATATTCAGAACAAACTCTTAACACAGGAATATCTCAGCAGAGTAACTATTTGCTTCTAATCTGAACACAGGAATAGGCAAAAAAATGATCGACGCTACTCACAGCAAAGGGCGTCCCACTCAAAATATCAAATGCATGTCTTATGGCTAACATTAATGAGCAAATTTTGACAAGGTTTTCCAATTCCAATATATTAAACTAATGTCTTCTTGCTAACATCAATGATTAAACTTTGACAAGCTTTTCCCATTCAAAATATGTAATGCCTATGATCGTGGACTCCTGTTATGGCTTCTTGTACTTGTTTGGGCACTTTTTTCCCAGTGCACTCCACGTGTTGTAGAGTTGCCTATGCTCCGTGTAGACTAGTCATGTCACCAGCATCTACTAATACTCTGTAAAGCTTCTCGGTCATTCCTTCCGTAATGTAGCACAAACAATGACCGCTTCTTTCTGCAAAGTGAAACGACCAACTGGACCCAGTAATGCAGCAGTTTGCCTTGAACACATTGACTCCTTTTGTGCAGTTCAACTAAAATCAAAGTCGTAATAAAACCGAGCTTTACTTTTGATATCCCTATAAGCAGCAATAGGTATAAGGGAAACAATTACTGAGAAATAACGGTTGATGACTTGTACTCCCAGAAGAAAAGCATCTACTGATCTACCTTATCTTAATGGGAAATAAAGCAGGAGAGTAGCAATTCTCCATCAGTGTGATTCATTCATATTGACTGAGACATTATCTTAACAATGCCTTGTTTCAACATGTATAAAGAACGACAAAGCAGAAAAGTACCATTCCTAAAACAATGCGACTGATTCATTTTAACAAAGACATTATCTTAACAATACCTTGGTTAAACATGTAGAAAGAACTATAAAACAGGATAGTACCATTGGTAAAACAATGCGACTGATTCATTTTAATAGAGGGAAAAAAGGAATCAATTACTGGCCAATAAAGGAGGATGAAACATGCGGCCACAAAAATGGTAATCCCGCCAATCCCTAACAAGTGTTGCAGTTTTGAACTAAGATTCAATAGTTAATTAATTCTGAGAGTGGCACTGCTTAATTTTACCAGCGGCATTAGATTAACAAAAAGTATAAACAGTTCCAGGGGAGAGTGGGCCCAACAACAGCATGTGCTTCCATCTACTTATAAAGGGAGTGCTGCAGAGTTTTGTTGTAACAAAGAAATAAGCATCATGTCTGGGTTGGAACAATTTTTGCTCACTTAATGGTAAAAGACAATAGTTCAATAGCTTCAATTCAATACTTATCCAAAACAGTACCAATACAAGTAGCACAACATCTCAAAGCACACTGTAGCATCATTTGGATGAAAGTCGGTACTGACTTTCTTGACCAAGATTTGAAACAGCTCGCGAGGAAGACTGGAAACATATCCCAACACATATATGAAATCTCGATCTCCTTTTGTGCAGTTCCACCAAAATTAAGCAAAGTCGCCGGTGTGACATTCAAGTTGAAATGTACAAAACACTCTTAAAACAAAAGTGTTTCGCGTAGCGAAGCAAAATGTCACAATAGCAACAAGTTGAATAGATATCCTGTTTAAATAGAGGCATAAAAGGAATCAATTACTGGCTAATAAAGGAGCATGAAACATGCGGCCACAAAAAATGTAATCCCACCAATCCCTAACAAGTGTAGCAGTTTTGAAATAAGATTCTATAGTTAATTCTGAGAGTGGCATTGCTTAATTTTACCAGCGGCATTAGATTAACAAAAAGCATAAACAGTTCCAGGGGAGAGTGGGCACAACAACAATATGTGCTTCCATCTACTTATAAACGGGGTGATGCAGAGTTTGTTGTAACAAAGAAACAAGCATCATGTCTGGGTTGGTCCCATTTTTGTTCACTACTTAATGGGAAAAGACAGCAATACAATAGCTTCAATTCAACATTTATTTAAAACAATACCAACACAAGTAGCACAACATATCAAAGCACACTACACAATCATGTGGATGAAGGCCTGTACTGACCTTTCATGAAACGACCAAGATAAAATATGAATCTACCAACACGAATAGGAAATCCAATCTCGTTTTGTGCAGTTGCACTGAAATCAAGCAAAGTGTTTCACGTAGCGAAGCAAAATGTCGCAATAGCAACAAGTTGAATAGATACCTCTATTTTAATAGAGGCAAAAAAGGAAACAATTACTTGCCGATAAAGGAGGATGAAACAAACAGTGACAGAAAGAAGCATCTAACTTATCTTGATGGAAAACAAAGTAGGATAATAGCATTTCTAAAACGGGTGCATTGATTCATATTAACAGAGACATTCTCTTAAAACAACATTCGTTAAAAAATGTAATTTACTTTTAACAGTGGCATTGCTTCAATTTTCCGGCGGCATTCTTGGATTAACAATAGCAAAATAGTTGTATGGGACATGGGACATGTGACATGCCAGCACCATGTGCGTCCACACGTATAAATGGGTGATGCAGAGTATGTAGGCAAGCAACATATCTGCGTTGGTCCCATATTTGTTCTCTTTGAACCTTTTTCCTATGTGAGGGCAGCAAATCTAAACCTGCACAAACTACCCGACCCCCCAGTTTCTTTCCCTTTTCAACAAAGAGATCGGTTCCTTACAGATGTGTGTACTGGGTTACCCCATTTTTACCTTTTCGACCAACAAAGCGGCTGGATAGCCAGTCTATACTACTTTCCGTCCCTCCTTTCCTCATTGAACCACGTCCTAGATTCATGCTCCACCCCACCGCACCCTTCTTTCCTCTTTGAACCAAGACCTAGATTCGACTACAGATCGAAAAAGATCCACATGCAGCTAGAGCAATGACGGTTTCAAAGAAACTTATACCTTAGGGTCGTCGGGATGTGGCAAGGCGTGCAGCGGGAGGCCGGATCTGCCCACACTACGTACGACAGCGAGGAAGAAGGGGTCAGTGGCCCTCCCGCACAGGCGCTGGGTGAAAGAGAATAGCGCAGCTGGTAGTGGATTGCCTCCCTCGCCGAAGGCGATAAAGTGAATGCTGCACCTCCTCCCCTTCCTGGTGCGACGGGATCCAGACACCTCCTTCACCAGCTATGAGGGGGGAGGGAGAGACAAGAGGCCAACGCAGTCTTGTTTAGATCTGGTGAAGAGAGGGTGAGAGACTGTGAATATAGGAAACGGCCCATACCCAGCCGCCGCGACGTCCGTCAGGCCGCGCCCCGCCGTCCCCGTCTTGCATACTGTTTCCTACCGTATTTGTTGGTTTCTTCTGTTTCTCCTTGCTCGTATCTGACAAGCCAGCTGGATTTGTTCACATCCCAAGACCAAAACAAACGAGCCAGATTATGGGAGCAGCTGAGCCCGGGCTCCAAAATGCCCCTTCCTTAGGTTAACTAGTTTAATTAGGTTAATTATCTAGGTTAGTGCAAAAATTAGTTAGGGCTTTGATAGAGAACTAGTTAGGTTAACTAGTTTAATTAATTTAATTATCTAGGTTAATTAGTGCAAAAATTTATTTAGGGATTTGACAGAGAACTAGTTGCGCTAACTAGTTTAATTAGGTTAATTATCTAGGTAAACTAGATTAACTAACTAGGTTAAATAGGTAGGTTAATTAGGTTCGTTGGATTAACAAGCTAGGTTAAGTAGGTTGGCTAGGTTAGAGGAAAATTTTATTTTAGAGCATTAGGTTAGAAGGGTAGAGAAATGGAGTTCCTTTGCAATTTAATTGGGTTTTGTCCTAGGCAGAGAAGGGTTAGAGATAATAATGTGTGTTTGTGTGAGAGAGAGGAATAGCTAGATCAACATAATTTGGGTTTTGTCCTAGGCAGAGAAGTGTTTAGTGTGGTCATTTTGCAAAGGTTTTTGATTTTTGAAAAGACCACTATTTTTGAAGGAAAAGAATTTAGGCAAATTTTATTTTAAATATGATCCTTTCCTAGACTTTTATTGTTGATTATATCTTTTCATTGAATTGGTCATGTTATATCTTTTCATTGAAGTGGTTCGATTGTGCCCAAGTGGCTTTGTTGTTTCCAGGGAATGATGCTGAGTGGCCTATGTTTTGCCGGAATGTTGATTCATTTCTGTTCCGGCAAATTTCAGGTTCTCAATTTGTCCACTTTTTAGCAATGGTCATGCCGAAATTTTCCGTGAATTTCGGCATGACTTGTGCTACAAACTAGGACATATCGAGTGCCCGGGATTTGCCGCACCAGGAAGGAGTCAACATTCCTGCAAAACAATAGGCCTTTTTTATGTCATTATTCATTTTATTAGGTCTAGAATTAATTGACTAGATTTAATCATAAGAAACATGGCTAGCAACGATGAAGGACAGGGTTCTGGTGATTGCGTCGACGTTTACCGGGCAGCAGACGATTTTTTTAGCCTTACCGACGATCAACCGATGTTGTTGCTGGGCCCACCGGTGGCATCGGGGACTGAGACCGACACGCAGACCAGTGCTGAGACTGAGACCGGCGCTGAGACTCAGACCGGCATCGGGACCGGCGCTGAGACTGAGACCGGTGCTACCTCGGGGAGCGGAGCCGGTGTAGAACCGAAAGCAAAGAGGCAACGGCTTCCTAACAAACTCATGACTACTAGACTGGTGGTCATGGAGGTGGACGACGACATTTTTGAGCCAAAGGCGCCCGAGGAAGCGCGTCGATGCTACAACAATCAAATAGGCTGCATCATACGGACAATCGCCACCATCAACGATGAGAAACTATAGAAGATAGAAAATATGAGGAGCTCCCTCCTAAAGAAGTTTCACCAGATATTCTTGTTCCTGGGCTGGAATGAGAAGGATTATGAAGATCCATACAAGGACCCGTCAATGAAGAAGATAAACAAACATGCCATGACCAAGTTTAGCAACGCGTTGGCCGCCTGGAAAACTCGAGTGAAAGCAAGGATCATCGACAAGAAGGAACCCTACTCCGAGATTGTAAAGGATAATCCGACAATCACGGCAGAGCAGTTTCAAATATTCAAGGAGGCTTGCGAGGCCGAAGCTGCCAAAAACAAGTCTAAGTACATGAAGGGGCTTCAAGAGAGGAACATTGGGAGCCACCACCTCGGAAGCCGTGGTTACGGCGGAAAGAGGTCCAAATGGGCCAAGGAGGACGCGCAAGCCGCGAGTCTAGGCATCCCAGACCCCTTGGCAGATTTCACTGTCCCGCAGGAGCGTGACGTCCTGAGGGCCCGGCACCGTTGGGACCCAATGAAGAAGGTTTACAAGACAACACCGGTCATTACGGAGTTCATGAGACTGCTGGTAATTTTAGTTTCTGATCAATTTGACTACACATGTTAGTCATATTTGTAAATGATCCTTGTGCCTTTTGCAGAGAGAGCAGCACCGGATTGCGGCCGAAAGTGACTGGTCGACTGAGGCATTGGCGAGGCCCAAGTGGGACACTCCATTCAACCGGGTGTTGAACATATTGAAACGACAACCGGTGGATACTCGACCGTCGTATGGACGCGTGCACGGTGTCGGAGACGGTGCCATGTAGAAGAAGTACTACCGTGAGACCACGGAGGAGAGAAAGGAAAGACGGAGGTTAACTGAAGAAAACATCGACAAGAAGGTTGAGATTGCGGTTGAGAAGAAATCATCTCAGACAGTCGCAACAACGGTAGCTGCCGCAAAACAGGTGGTTGCAGATTTGTCTACTTCCATGGTGACGGGTGTTATCACTTGGACAAGGCAAAATCCAGAAAAAAATGCAAAGGACTTTCCCCTTGCTGACTTCTTGGGAGCACCTGCTCCCGCACCGGCTCCCGCACCTGCTCCCGCACTGGCTCCCGCACCGGCTCCCGCACCAGACGTGCTCGGCGGTGCTTCGTCTTTGGCTGAGCTCGACGCCTTCATGGTATCTGTCACACCGGCCCCCTTCAATATAAATGTATAATCTCCCATTTTCGTTGCCTTTTGGATGTCTCATGCCACAGACTTTTCTTTGCAGGCCGACGAAACCCCGTGCACCATATTGTACACCATCGGCGACCAGAAGGTGGACGGTGGGAAGGCGACGATAATGGAGCTGAAGGAACCATTGTTCCACAGCCGGCCGATCCCCCCGAACGTCTTCAAGGTTTCCGTGGCCAGTGTCGAACTGGGCCACGAGAATTTGCCTCCTCCAACACTACTAGTGGATGACGAGGAGACACTCCAGCGGCTTGGTGATTGTTGCAATGGGTGGGTCCTGTTGTGGCCAAAGAGTCTGCTTCGTCTGGAGGCGGTCGGGAGCACACCCACGAGCACGCAGCCTCAGCAAGGTATGAACATCAACACCCCACCTACCCAATTAGCGTCGGGTGTCGGGTTGGGTGATAGCGGACGGGGTAAGGAGGAGGCTCCATTAGTTGCTGATGACGTCGCCATGGATGAGGATGAGGACGACGGTGGCGCTGAACAGTATGTCTATACTGGCGCCTCCTCAGGGTTTGAGCGTCATGAGTCAGTGCCTGAATTGTCGTCTCAACGTATTATGGACGACCGTCCGGTAGTAAAGAAGTCTAGGAAGAGAGCGAGGAAAGGCAAAAAATCTGATTCTATGATCAAGCCGCCTCAGCAGCCTCGGCTTCAGGACCGTATAGATATCCCCGATGCGGATAAATGGCATATCCCTGGTCAACCAATCCTACCCGCAACAGCACTACAGGCCAGATTCGGCGATCTAAGGAGACTTCATGACGATGTGCTGCGGGTAGAGAAAGGCCTCATTGCCTCGACAGATCCAGGATACCCACTCTACGTGGTTAACGTTCCGCAGCAAATGTCGTACGTCGACAGCTTCCCTGCGGATAAGTTCTTCCTCCGATTCGATTACATATTCGACATGTTTCACGTGAAGAAGCTGGACTTTACGTTTGTCCGCCTTTATGCCTTGCACATGAACTACATCATCGGGGTTGAGCAGATATCTCATATCTGTGTCGCTGACCCGTACTACATGCACGAGGGCTTGTTGGGAGTCTGCGTAGAGCACCGTGTATATGCGAGGGAATACATCATCAATTTCATGCTCGCCAATAAGGAAAAGGGGGCGATTCTCGTGCCTTATCATCCCGTGTAAGTCATCCGCGCTGCTATCCTTCCTTCGATTTCAATCATTCATTTGCACGGTGGAGGCTAAGTAATTTGAGGTGTACTTATTTTGCGCAACGGCGGGCGCGCTGTCCTCATCATCCTATACCCCCATTTCTCCCATGCTCTTTACTTGGACTCGTTGAAGAACATTCACAAAAAGGACACCCACATCAAGGATGTTCTCGACAGTGCTATGTTTTACTACCAAGCAAGGGGTGGAGAGGTCAGGGACAAGAAGAGAAGGGGCGGAAGGGTCGCCTTCGGCCATAAGACCGACTTCTGCTACATCCAGCAACCGAACAATTCTCTTAATGATGGATTCTATGTCCTACACCACATGCTGGAGTACAGACGGGATCACCAGAACCTTCCCATGTCACCTAGATCCGGCGATGCCCATATTCTGCAATGGGAAAAGAACATAGGAGATATCGAGGATCATCGACTTTGAGCTAAGTTCTATCACATCCAGCGCGAACTTGCCCAAATCATCATGAAGGTGGTCGTCCAAAAAACAGGGATGTTCTACGAAGAAGGACAAATGTCGCGGGAAGACGTCCGAACATGGATAGCCTCTCAGCGTCTCGACATGAAGCCTTTCACTAAGCTTGGGAACTATCTCCCTGACCTCGATGGATGGCACAGCATGTTGGAGTGATTGTCGATATATGATAATGTGTCTGTTTAGTCCATACTTTCTGTATGACAAAACTTTGAGTTATTCGCAGTGAAACTTTATTTGTGATGTAGTTAATCCGTCCTCCTCCTCGACTAGCGAAGATCACTCTAGTTAGGGCATTTTGGGTACGATGAACTTTGTTATTTATGCTTATGATACGTTGTTTCTATTTTTGCCAAGTCTGTCTCTTTCTGTTGCTCAACTATATATGTTGCATATCATTGACTCATGTGACGATGCAGGTGCATAGATCATCGATGGCGAAGAAATGCTATGCCAGGAGTATATATACGACGAGTGGCCGGAGTGTCAGGCCCAGGTGTTACCGGTTTCCGGTTTCCGAGCGACAGGCAGTAGTTAGTTTAGGTTCACGCTAATGCGAGAGAGGGATACGAACTCATGTACTCAAAGTGATAGCTCTTCTCGCGTATACCATTGTTTAGATGGATGACGATGTATTTGCATGTAATTGAGGACTTGTATCGCTATTTTTGAGATGATGACGAGAGACCACTTTGTGTTGGATGATGATTATGATGATGACATGATTTGATGGGACTAATTGTATGTATATGCTATGATTACATTTGTATGTGTATGATATGCTAAAGATTATTGTATAAAGCCTATTCAAATACAAAACAAATACAAAAACAAATATGGAGGAAAAAACTAATAAAACTAGTAGTAGCGAGGGGGGAAAATTTAGCAGTAGCGCCGCATTACCAGTAGCGCTTCCCGGTAAACATCGCTGCAGATAATATCAGCAACGCCCTTTTCTAAACAGCATTACAACTATTCATGTATAGCAGTAGCGTGGGACAACAGGCGCAACTGCTATACGTTAGCTATAGCGCCTTATTAGTAGCGCATGTCCCCGTGCTACTGAGAGGCCCAAAACCTGCGCTACTGCTAGGCTTTTCCCTAGTAGTGCAAGGGCAAAGTTTACTAGTACTAGTACTACTACTATAGTCTATAGAGGTATGTACTCTACTACTACTAGGAACCAGATGGAGGAGCGTTTGCACTCTTATTATATTTTTAAAATGTGATAAAGCAATCTCCAACACATTGGCTTCTCTTTGTGGGTTCTCGCATGTGATAATGGAAGTTGATTGCATGGAACACTCGCCACAATTCTCGCTTAATTCTGGATCATATCCTGTTACAAATAGGAGCGCTCGGTAATATTTCCTCTTTTTTTCTATTCAGCATGTAAACAGGTCAGCAAACCTTGCGGCGCATCTTTGTGCGAACCGTGCTTGCTACACTTTGAATGTGGCCGAGAGCTGGCTTGATGAAACACCCCGCTTCCTAGTTCTTTTTTTGCAGGGTACCTCGCTTCCTAGAGACCAATGTCTTGGCTGATCGTCCTAAGAATGCGCTTATATGAATAAAGCTCTCTCATTTGCCCGCAAAAAATATTAAGCCATATTAACCGGAAAGGAGGGAGTATGGACTATTACTACTTTTTGGTGTGTCCCGTCAACTCGCAGAACAAGGAGAAGCTTGCAGGACAAGGTGAAGCTCGCTTACACCTTTTGACTAATGCAACCTACCCTTGCCCAGGCGATGGACATGCATCAGTTCATTTGGTGTCAGATTGCCAGAGACATACACTGTAGTACCGAACATGCGGAGTACCATCATTGTTCGACTTCACGAAGAGGCGAAGAGCCAAGCGCAAGGTTTAGTAGTACGAGTAGTACTACTACTAGAACCGCATGGTGGAGCATCTGTACTCTTATTTTTTAATCTCTGATAAAGTACACATTTATTTCGGAGAAGGGCGGAAAACGGCAGCCCAACATGTAATGATGATATCGATCAACCATGTTCGAATATATCTTGGCCTCTGTGTGAGCCCGTCTGTGTCTTCTCGCTCCTCGTCTCTCTCAAGGAATGGAGGGTTGGCCATTTTGCCGTCAATTGAGATCGGTTTGCTCACACTCCGGTCCCACATGTCAGTGATATGCCAAGAGGAGGTGCGTTGACCGACTGGACATACGCGTACTTGGTTTTGCACCTTCATACTATCCTCCCTCCGTCACAGTTTACAGAGCACGCTTCATTATGATGCATTTCTCTCAATGCATTTCCACCACCAGAGAGACTTTAGACGCGTTTGGTTTAATGCTCAATAAATTAGGGCGTGGTAACCGCAATCAAGTCCACAATTTTCTCTCGATGTACTACGGAGTGGAGTAAGTGCATGCATGTGTGTACTCGGGGTGGAAGCACTGCATGCATGTGTGTACGCATTATTTCCTCTAGTAATAGACATCGTGCTATAACTACCAATGCTATTTTTCAGGCCGATCGCTAGCCGCCTTGGTCCCAGAGATTTTTTTTCTTTTTCAGAAGCGCGCTCTATAAACAGTGACGGATGGAGTAGTATGAGCGGATTCAAAGAAGAGCGTATTGATGGTTGCTTCTTCCGAGCAACTTACAGTGGGAAAGGTGGGGCTTATGATTTGACTGCTCATTACTCACTATTAATGCGGCGCAACAACTGGGCTGAGTCTCCCATGCAGTTGTGCACTACCCCCTCGAATCTTAAATATACTCTGGAGTATTTGTCTTTCTAGAGATTTCAATGAGTGACTACTCAAATATTTGTCTTTTTAGAGATTCAAATGGACTACTACATACGGATGTATATAGACATATTTTAGAGTGTAGATTCACTCATTTTGCTCCGTATGTAGTCAATTGCTGAAATCTCTAGAAAGACAAATATTTAGGAACGGAGGGAGTACACATACGAAGCAAAATGAGTGAATCTACACTCTAAAATATGCCCATTTGAAATTTGTAAAAAGACAAATATTTAGGAACGAAGGAGTATAATTTTGTGCATGGCACATGAACCCGGATGCTGAAGAGGCTTCCGGCAATGCTATCAAGCTTCCAATATTTGTTTACATAATTGACGTACTATACAAATAATTTTCCAGCGACATGAAATTGTACAATGGTGTGAGCTTTCAGCTTTTGTTTCGTATGTCCTGCCATCGATTCTCTTTTGGAAACAATAAAAAACTAACTTCCTTGCTAATGCATCTCAATTATTAGCAGATCAGAGCTAATATCTATATCACAGCTGAAGACAAAGTTGTGAGAAGGTGTTAAATTAAAATTGATCCATGTTTTCATTGGCAACAACGTCCCCCCAGATCTGTCTAAATCAACAAGGCATGTTGGGAAAAAAGTTGTTGTCTGGAGCATGGAACATTCCGATCATTTTGTGCAGTTCTACTAAAATAGAGTTGAGCGTCCCTGTTCCAAAGATATTAAGTGTGATTACGATAATAGAGGACTGCTAATGAAATAATAAACACATAAATAGAAGCCGCTATCCTTTGCAGTCTCTCTTAAGACTAACTAGTTGGAGAAGATTAGGTCGGAGTTGGATGAGGAGGATAGAGCAAAGCCAATCTCACTTTGTGCAGTCACACTAAAATATAGAGACGTTGCCCGTGTGACATTTTAGTACAACTGCATAAAACACTCTTAAGAAAAAAGTGATTTGTGCAGTTCACCAAAAGGTCGCAATAGAAACAAGGTGAAATGGATAGCCCTGTTTGCAAAAAAGAGGTAGAAACGAAACAATTACTGGCCAATAATAGTTGATGACACATGCGATGACAAAAAATAAGCATATTCCTTGTCCTAAGGGAAGATAACAACACGGTTGTGTTTGTCTAAAACGGTGTGAGGACGAGATTGCAATATGGAAAGTACGCCAGACGAGCTACGTTTTGGGCAAAGAACTATGGAAGATCCACATGCAGCGACATGGGAAGACAGGCAGTAGAGCAAGGCCGCAGGGGATACCTGGAGGTCGTCGGGATGTAACTAGGTGAGCGGCGGCAGGTGGAATCTGCCCATACTGCGGTAGCGAGCAGGTGGCGTAGGCCCTACCACGACGGAGCTTGGTCAGAGAGAACGGCGTGTACCGCAGATCGGGACGTGCTGCCTCGGCGCCGTCAAACGGAGAAATGATGCACATCCTCCCTTTCCGTTGGCGGACAGGATGCGGCTGGATTAGTGACCAACGGTGAGAGAGAGAGGCCACCACAACCTTTTGTGAGATACTCTGAAGAGAGACAAACCAGGCAGGCAGGCTCCATTGTGTATAGTAGAGGGGACTACCTTTTTCTCCATAAAAATCATTTTATATTCTATGTACGTGCCATTGAGAGATATAAATTTATTTAAAAATAACACGCCAACGCATCAAGTGGAACTTTGTTTCGTGCACGCGTCATACATGACCTCTGTAGGTAAACAACCGCTACACGCGTTCAAACTAGCACGTGGGCTTCCATTTCATACAGAAATGAGCTCCACCGTGCACCCGAGCGGGTGTGGCTGGGCACGAAGCGTGAGTACGTGCACGGTGCACCTATTCTCTTCTTGTCTACATATGCAATGTGGGGTTGTGTGAGAGAGATACAAACATAGAGAGATATAGTGTGTGGGTTTGTGAGAGTTATTTGGGGGGGGGGGTCAATCAAAAAATGTAACATATGCAATGTGTGTGAAATAGAGTCCTGGATATATCATATATATAGAGGGGGCGATCCACAAGAAGAGAGTGGAGGTATCATCGGCTTGAGGTGTCCATAGAATCGAAGAGAGGGATGATGTGTGTGTGTGTGTGCGCGCGCGCGATCGATAAAGAGTGCCATCGAATTTGTGTCTGGCCACGTCAAAGATATAGTGGCTGGCCTACTGGAACGTGAGAGGGGACAGGTGCAGTTTGTCTCTGTGGCATGGATACCTACCTACAGCGCTCGAGTATTGGGTGGGGGGGAGGGAGGCCTAATTAACTATAGAGGTACAATGGCTGGTATATGTGTGGAGGAGGAGAGAGGCCTACCTCATGTATTAAGGGAGATCGATCTACCTCATGTATTAAGGGAGATCGATCGGCATCCATGCATATGTGTAGGAGAGGAATGCGGTTGGGATAGAGACAGAGCTAGAGTGTTGGAGGGGGTGGTAGTGGAGTTGCTTCTAACAAATGGTGGGATAGGCTTGCTAGACAAACGGAGAGCATGCCTGCAATATCAATAAGAGAGGGGATGGCTGCCTGTCTGTGCACGTGTGTGTGAGAGACGGGTCAAGAGGCATGCACGAATGATGAGGGGGGACGGTATGGCTGTGGTACGCATATGTAACTACATAGGAAGATCAATCATCCTTTGTCAGAGAAAGGAGAGACATAACTTGTGAGGTACATCGATCGATGGGGGGGAATAGTTAAAGTCAACCTAGGTATATGTTGGGAGATCGATCGGTATACATGCATGTGTGTGTTAGAAGCAAATGAGGCACATGGAGAAGGATAGAGAGGGATGCATCTAGGAGGTGGTGCGAGAGGCATACTATATTGAGGGGGAAGGAGTGTGTTAGTACGAGATCGATGAAAAGAGTGGTGGGAGTGAGGAATGGACGGTGATAAGAGAAGATGGGAAGCTTGTGTTTGTGCTAGGCACACCTGGCTAGAGAGGCGTATCGATCGATGTGTGTCGTAAAGAAGGAGCTGGGGGCCTACACACCATGGGTGAACGACCTAAAGTGAAAATACGAATTTGCGCGATGGAGCTAGAGAATGCTGAGGGAGGGTGAGAGGGATGCGGGCATGTGCATGCACGAGAGAAAGTTAGCACTAGCTACAAAGATAAGAGGATTGTGTGGGTGTAAAAGACGAATAGAGATCATACTTCATTATAAAAAGCGAATTCGGATATTTGAAGAATTTATCATAGTGTTTTAAACCAACGCATGTGTGAATATATATAATGGTGATACACATGGTGTGGTTATGAACATGTTATACTACATATAATATTTTTTATCTCTACTCTTATAAAAAACGGATTTGTTGATGATGGTGTGTCTACCATCCTGCAATATAGCTCGTCCATTTTATATCTAACGGATAGGAAGGAAACTATGACAATTTTGAAAAAAGATACCCACACCCCTCTCCATATTTGCAAATTAGGCCTCCCCTTGATCATGTTGATGTTCTATGGAACGCATGGGCATCTTGCTAGTATTACGTATAATATATAGAACATTGATTATAATTTGGGCTAATGTGTGGCTTTTGCAGCTCAGGTCTAAATACTTGTCATAATGTAGGGGGCGGGGCACTATACTTTGTGTAATAAACACGGTGTACATATGGAACATGGTATAGATTATGAATATATATTTAGTACATCAAATATGCTATTATTTGGAATCAACATCAAGTGTATTCAAAAAATAGAATTCGAGTTCATGTAGTACACATAGTTAATATCTATCTCTATAGTAATCATGTGGTGTGTTATTAAGATAATACGGGAATGATGGTTGAAGTTGGCAACAATCATGATTGTAGATTCTTATTGAAATAGAGAAATGAATTCAAACTTAGTTCAAATTGCAGCGGTAGTATAGACATTTGGAATACACTAAAATGTTGGTATGAGTATGTTATATGCATTATACAGCAAGCGAAAAAAATTTATTGGACACAACATGGATTCATACTCGCTCCTTCCATCTATATAGGCGTAATGCGTTTTTTAAGATCGCCTTTGACTATTGACAAGATTAATAGTACATGACATACACAATGTGAAAATTATATCAATGAAAGCTCCTTTCACACACGAATTTAACGATGTGCTTTGTGTAAGTTGCATGTCATATATTATTGCTCTAATATTTGGTCAAAGTTAGCATCGAAAAACGCATTAGGACCTATTTAGATGGAAGGAGGGAGTAGCTTTGAATAACATTTGTATAGTAAAATGAGGCAAGACTCTCTCTTTGTGTGGTGTGAATATTTTTATTTTTTTCATTTTCTTTTTGGTTGAGGGAAAAAAATATTTTGTACGTACAAGTACAATATTACACATTAGGCTTGTCCCAAAAATTCAACCCGCGCCTTGTTATATCCCGAAAATTCAGATATCGTGCTCCCAAAACTGGCATCTTCACAACCTGCGCCTTGCTATCCTGAAATTACAAAGCACGCTAAAACTCCCTCCAGCTGCCAAATCCCGACACGTAAAATCCCCCTTCTAACCCTGAGCCGAAAGGGCCACTAGTTCAAATTGGTTGGGGGGTACTTTTGTAAGATACCGTACATTTTGGACAAGCACGTCCCTAAGTCATGGTTCACCCCCTCCCGTCGCCTCCTTTTCGCCATTCGAAATCCCAGGCCGCCATAACCTCTCTGCTCCAGCCGCGAAACCCCACCCTCCTCCATCCGCCACCTCACCGCTGCCCAGCCGGAGCCACTTCCCGACGATGTCGTCCACCGCAACAGATCGACGTCCCTCGTCCACCTCCCTGGATGAGGATCCGTCGTCCATCTCGTCATCCTGCTGGTTCAGCCGCCCCGTCCTCCACCTCCAAGGAGCTGCTCCGATAATCCCCTCGTCTATCGCGGTTGCTCCATCCCCATATCGCCACCTTAACCTGCTCCACTGGAACCGCAGTATCCAAACTGACTCCTCGGATGAAGCTGAGGCCTACTCGGCGCCACCAAAGAGGTTGTATACTCATCGCATTGCACCTTCTCCCTAACTCGACCTCCCAGCACCGACGGTGCTCCATCCCGCACCCCCATGGAGCGGCTACCTTGAAGCTGGCGCCGCCGGCGACATCTCCACGATGGCTCTCCCCCAGTGCGAGGCCCCTTCAGCGGTGGCGTCCATACTAGCCAGATCTGCTGCTCCGGCTCTCGCTTGCTCATGCTGCTGCTGCTCCGGCTCTCGCTTGATTGCTCGCTCGCCCAGCTGCTGCTGCTCCGGCTCTCGCTCGCTTGCTCGTGCTGCTGCTGCTGCTCCGGCTCTTGCTCGATCACTCGCTCGCCCAGCTACTGCTGCTTCAGCTCTGGCTCACTCGCGCTGCTGCTGCTGCTCTCCCCCTCGCTCGTGCTGCTGCTCTGCTCTGATTTAGCTACACTTCAGTCGACTGAATTGACTTTTGGGTCAGTCGATTTTTAGGGGGTGGGGGGGCTCGCCGGAGTTAAGTAAGAACCACCCGCAGCGGGGACGGGGGCTCGCCGAAGAGGTACCCCACTATCTATCTTAGGGTTCAGGGTGGGGGCGGGGGGCCTAGAGGGCTAGCCGGGGCGGCGGCGGACTGGTGGTGGGGAGTTGTTTCGGGGCGGCGAGGCGGCGCTGGGGCGGGCAGTTCAGCCGGTGGTGGCTGGCGGCTCAAGGGGGTGCAGGTTGAAGATGAACTACAGGCCCTCCCTAAACTACATGTCAAGTGCCTCTGTGCTACCATTGCATTCAGTTTCGATAGTAGCATTCAGATGCCACAATAATTTTCAGTTTCGACAGTTAAGTTCAGAGTCAATAGTTTTTACCTCATCTGTTGTAGTCAGGTGGTTTTTGGTGATGTAAATTTTACATATATTTTACATCATCTATTGGAGATGCTACTAGAATCCCACTTCAGATTGACAATGTCTGCCTTGTGCTGGTTCAGTCTTGACGTCTTACGGCTCACCGGAGCTACTCCAATGACAGAACGATCTATCACAATAGAGCAGTGCCCTGGACGCCGTGTACAGATTCCTCAGATCTTCCTCCACACCTCCGACAGCGACCTCTGCCTCAACTGCTTCAGCGACCAACCCAATGATGCCGAGGTCGACACAGCTATGGCAAAGAGGTTGTACACTTGTTGCATCACTTATTACTATACATTCATGTCGATACACTAGGGCTATTTTGGTTCAACGAAAAAACATGGCAATAGGGAATTTTCCAAGGGCACTCTACTATTCAATTATTCATGCATTTTGTTGAAAGGAATGAAGCAAAACATCCACCTGGACCTACTTTTCAAAATCCTATGCATGAAAACAAGACCAAGTGCATTAGAGGCAAAATAGCATTCTAACTGTACACACTTTCATATGGTTTCGCTTTATTTTGGCCATGTTTCTTTGCATTCCTACGCTCTTCCAATTCCTGCAAACCAAACACCCAAGTTGACAGAAATCCCGTGTTTATAAATGCTCTGTTTACCATGTGCATTCCTATCCTATTCCAGTGTTTTCCTATCCCTGCGTTTTTAGAACCATGCAAGCCAAATGAGCCCTTACAGAATTACTTCAGTTACAGGTAGGTGTCGAAGGGAACTTTGTGTGGTTTGACCTGCTCTTGCCGCGACATCGTCCACCTCACCTGATCTGCTCCATCGACAGAAGCATCCACCAAACCAGACATCATGACTCCTGACCGTCTTTCGCTGCCTCAGATCTCCTTCCCTGCCACCGGCACCAACCGCAATGGCATCACAATCATCGACTCAGCAGCTGAACCTAAGGAGTACACGGGTCCACAAGAGAGGTCGCACTCTTTTGTTTCTGTTTATGTTATGCATTGCTTAAAATTACCTACTACTTTATCATTCTGTTCACCTCTTAGACTCCAAGTCAGGTCCAGATTAATGTTCAAACTTGACTTCTAAATTAGTTGTGGGGCACATATCGGGGAAGCAATGAATAGTATCTCTGTCTAATATCTGGTTCACCTAGGGTATGCCTATGTTGTTCATCTTGGGTGGGAAACAAATAGCAAAGCAATCATCATCTGTCTTTTTATTAAATTAAAGCAATCATCAGCCTGCTATCATCATTTTTGGATCCATCCACTTGTTGTTACCATCACTCTAAATTTCTGCATGCTCTCCTTACATAATCTCACCATATTTTTTCCGTATGCATGTCAGATAGTGTACACAGTCATGCTGAACATGTAGAGAAAAATAGAAGAGTTTTGCGCGGCAATACAATGTCATGCAAACATCTCTCCATGGTGGGTTCAATGGCAAACCCTCCCCACCCCTCTCCAAATTGTAATCTAGAGGAAGATATCTGTTCTGAGGCGGATTCAGACACCGCTGACCACTCCTATTTACCCCCCAAGGTGTTTGCTCTACCTTGGCATGATGATGTTAGTCATATCATGCATATGTTGCCTTGCAGTGCCTACTTTTGACATCATATATGTCATCTGCTTAGTCTCGACATGTTCTCTAATGCCACCTGTTTAGTTTCTATATCATATATGGTAATTATGCAGTCTCATGTCTTTTAGCCAGCCATAATATATGTGAAATGTGCAATGCCATCCTGTTTAACCAGGCATCATATATTTTAATATATCTTGCCCATCCTTTTCTTCATTACATTTCCATTTGTCGACAATTTTTGTACATTAAACTACTCTTCTTGTGAATCGGCCATTTGGGTGGGAGATGGAAAAATCTGGAGTGAAAACAAGGCCTTCAAAGCAGACAGTGCTACCTGTCGAAGCAGATCTCTTGTTGGCTCCCGATAGCTCCTCAGAGATGGATTCAGAGACAGATGACCAGTCCTATTCCCCCACCGATGTGTATGCTCTAACTTGGCATAGTTATACTACTCATACCATGCATATGGTGTCTTGCATTGCATAGTTTAGACATCATATACACAATATTCAACACCATGTTCTTAGTTCAGATATCATATCGAATGCCCTCTGTTTAGCATATATATCACATATGTGAATTAAATGATGCGATCCTGATTACTTAGATAACATGTAGGTGAATTATGTCATGCGATCATGTTTAGTTATTCATCATATCTTTGGATTATGTTATGCTATGCTATCCAGTTTAGATAGACATCATATATGTGAAATTATGGCATGCTATCCATTTTAGTTAAACAATATACATGTCAATATTTCATGCCCTCTTTTTTCCACACTATCTATTGCATCTGTATCTCATACAATGTCTGTACATTTAATTATGTTTCATTTTTATCAACCATTTAGATTGGAGTGGGTGATGCCAGTATCTAGCGGACTAAAAACATGGTCTTCAAATAAAACAGTGTCACCTCTTGGTGGAGATAGCACCCTGGTTGTACATGCACGAGAACCATCCCCACCACACATAACCCAAACTCTCACAGATTGTACCCCTACTGCGATGGACAGAGAACCAGCTTCACCCAACCTAACCCCAACCCCAGCAGATAGTAACCCAGTTCCTGTTGACACAGCACCATCTCCACCACAGAGCTCCCAAACAAGAGCAGTTAGTAAGGCAGCTCCAGTGCCCAAAGGGCCAGTACTACCACGGCGAACCCCAACTCCACCAGTTAGTACGCCTATTCCTGTGGAGGAAGCACAACCAACTAGTCGTAGTTTAGCATCTATCGCATTTGATGTTGTTAAATCGTATGTGTGTATCTTCCCATCTTGGAAATATTATACTGAAGATGAAGGAAAATGCCAGTTGCAGGTGTTTGTCCAGGAGTTATGTGTAAGTAATGTTATTCATGGCAATTACTTTGCTTTGTCCCATACATCCTACCTCCATGATGGTTATAATACAGCAAATTTTCCCATTTTTCTCTATAGAGAAGGACCGATTTGGAAACTCGGGATGAGGTAACCTGTGCTAATACCTCTGCTATCTTCAAGAATGCTTGGTGGCAGTATCGGAATTACTTGAAGGAAACGCACTTCACCGGCAAAGAAACTCATCAAATTTCCTTACGTTCTCCTAAGACACATTTACTGGACGATGACTGGGAATGCCTTGTTCTGTACTAGTCCCGAACAAAGAATGTGGTAAGGTCTATGAGCTCATTTTCTATTTTAAGTACTATATTCTTGCGTCTTACTGTACTCGGTTCATGTAGAACAAGTGCCTAAACCTGAAGAACAATTGTTCTAATTTAAGATTCCATTGCTATCATAGTTCAAAAAAGCGCTAGGCGTTAATTGTACGTTTTGCCACCACCTTGCGCTTTACTGATCAAAGTGCATGTTTATGCGCAGTTATGCACAAATTAAGCATAGTTATGCGCAATGCGTTTTGTCGATGCCTAGAGCCTAGGCGTGCCTTTTTTAACTATGCTTGCTATGGTGCATACTGCTTTGCTCTTGTATCACTGTATTTACTCATACAAACTTATTTTTAAATTGAAGGATCCAATCGAAACTCCAATGGCATAGCAGGTATGTTCATGCATGTTTCTTTAACAAGTTTGCTCTTATCAATAGCTCTGTTGATTTCAATTTCAATTATGTATACAGTTAAGTTCTCCTATCATGCACATTACTAGCATCACAAGAGAGCCAATGGTGTTGTTGTACATGTAGACCCATGGTACCCATCTGAAATCTTGTTGTGCCATGTAGTTTCCCACACTTTGTATTCTTTCATTGTTGCTTTGTCCTGAACTGATATGATTTGAATCGTGTCTCTATTTTGATTTGGTAAGACAATGCAGTGACCATAGGACATAAATATGTGTTTGTTTGATGCTTTTATTATGTACTAGTACTTGGCAATAGAATACTTGGTAGTTTAATCCTCTCCACCTTACTAATGAACTGGTTCACCGAAATGAGTTTCATATACTAGTACATGCTAAACCTGTTATGTGTCTGCTTGTTTCTTCTTTTAGAATGCTGACAGGATATTGGGGAAGAGTGCCTTATTAAGCAATGGTAAAGGAAGTAATACAGATAAGGTTCAGGATAGTGACACATCCTTGTTGGTCTCCAACAAAGCTGATAAAACAGCTAAGGAAGACTATCTTGAAGACAGTGAGACAACCGTAAAGTCCTGTCTTGGTTTAGTGTTCGAGTTACTGGCCACTACCTCTTGCACAAGCTATTCAAACTCACTGTATGAATTAGTTTGGTTTCTTGAGTCTCAACTACAAGCTGAAAAACATCGATCAGCTGTGCTGCGACAAGAAGCGGAAGGACTACGGAAGTCCCTGGAGCATTCGGATGCATACTTTCTGGTGCAACAACAAGCGTTGGAGGATTTTAGCGCCAAACAGGACAAAGCTAATAAGCTTGCTAAGCTTATTGCCAGCCCCTTGTTGGCTAGTGTGCTCCCCTCTAATGGCCCAATAGGCCCATTACCCTCCTGGGGTGTCCGATACCCCCTCTGGTATTCCGATGACTACCCGGTACACTCCAAAACACTTCCGGTGTCCGAATACCATCATCCTATATATCAATATTTACCTCTCAACCATTTCGTGACTCCTCATCATGTCTGTGATCTCATCCATAAATCCGAACAACATTCGTTCACCAAATCATATAACTCATGTAACACTATATCATAAACGAACGTTAAGCGTGCAGACCCTAAAAACTATGTAGACATGACCGAGACACCTCTCCGGTCAATAACGAATAGCGGAACCTGGATACCCATATTGGTTCCTACATATTCTATGAAGATCTTTATCGTTCAAACCTTATGACAACATATGTAATTCCCTTTGTCCGTCGTTATGTTACTTGCCCAAGATTTGATCGTCGGTACCTTCATACCTAGTTCGATCTCGTTACCGGCAAGTCACTTTACTCGTTTTGTAATACATCACCTCGTAACTAACTCCTTAGTCATTTGCTTGCAAGCTTATAATGTGCATTACTGAGAGGCCCAGAGATTCCTCTCCGATACTCGGAGTGACAAATCCTAATCTCGATCTATGCCAACTCAACAAACACCTTCGGAGATACCTATAGAGCATCTTTATGATCACCCAGTTACGTTGTGACGTTTGATAGCACACAAGGTATTCCTCTAGTATCCGGGAGTTGCATAATCTTATAGTCGAAGGACTATGTATTTGACATGAAGAAAGCAATAGCAATAGACTGAACGATCAATATGCTAAGCTAACGGATGGGTCTTGTCCATCACATCATTCTCCTAATGATGTCACCCCGTTATCAAATGACAACACATGTCTATTGTTAGGAAACCTTAACCATCTTTGATCAACGATCTAGTCGAGTAGAGGCTTACTAGGGACACAGTATTTGTTTATGTTTTCACACATGTAATTAAGTTTCCAATCAATACAATTTTAGCATGAATAATAAACCTTTATCATGAATAAGGAAATATAAAATAACAATTTTATTATTGCCTCTAGGGCATATTTCCTTCATGAGGCGCCCGTTTGGGTCGAAATTTCGTGACCGGCCAGTGATCGGGCGGCCCGCCTGAGCGTATGAGGCGATTTTGAGGCTCCCAACTATAGATGCTCTAATGGCATGCATGCATGACTCCTTCAAAAAGAACAGTTGATTGCCACTCTGTACACATGTCTGGGTGGACGCCTGGACACTGTCTGGAATAAATGAGACATCCCAACTGACCCTTATATCCAACCAATATGCTTGGGGTTGTTTGGCACCCCTTTAAACCTAGCCCATCCATATGGCAGATTTGAAGCCGCCCAAATGCATCCGACATGTCGGATCTGACACGTTAGAGAGGTTGTTAGAATTGTGATTTCGAATCGGATCAGAGCTCCGATGGTAGGATAGCAAATCGTAGAATCTTTAGAAGGAAATATGCCCTAGAGGCAATAATAAAGTTGTTATTTTATATTTCTTTATTCATGATAAATTTGTATTATTCATGCTATAATTGTATTGATCGAAAACCTAAATACATGTGTGAATACAATACATAGACAAACACTGTGTCCCTAGTGAGCCTCTACTTGAGTAGCTCATTGATCAAAGATGGTTAAGGTTTCCTAACAATGGACATGAGAATTGTTATTTGATAACGGGATCACATCATTAGGAGAGTGATGTGATGGACAAGACCCATCCATTATCTTAGCATATTGATTGTTCAGTTTTATTGCTATTTCTTTCTTCATGTCAAATACACATTCCTTCGACTATGAGATTATGAAACTCCCGAATACCGGAGGAATGCCTTGTGTGCTATCAAACGTCACAACATAATTGGGTGAAGGAGAAGGATAAGAGGGGGGGTTCGGCCCCCCTTCCTTCTCTTCTTCCCTCTTCCCTTTTTCTTCAGGCAATTATGGAAGGGGGGAGGCTGAATTGGGGAAGACCCCAAGTAGGATTCGGCCTACTTGGGGCACACCCCTTGGCTAATCCTCCCTCCCACCACCTATATGTACGTGGGGGGCACCCCAAGCATACCCCAGACAGTTGTTAGCCGTGTGCGGCGCCCCGCTCCACTGTTTACTCCCACGGTCATATCTTCGTAGTGCTTAGGCGAAGCCCTGCGCGGATCACTTCACCGTCACCATCACAACGCCGCCATGCTGACAGACCTCATCTACTACCTCGATGTCTTGCTGGATCAAGAATGCGAGGGACGTCACTGAGCTGAACGTGTGCAGAACTCGGAGGTGTCGTACGCTCGGTACTCGATCGGTGGATCGCGAAGAAAGTTCGACTACACCAACCGCGTTGTGAAACACTTACGCTTACGGTCTACGAGGGTATGTAGACACACTCTCCCCTCGTTGCTATGCATATCTGAAAGCACAAGTGCTCTCTGGGTGATTTTGGTAATTCATGACAACATATCTCTTATTGGACTAACTCTTTTATCTAGTATATTTCAGATAAGTTCAACAGTGGAGTGGCATGGACAAGAGGATGTGGAACCCCTTCAAGATGCTAAGGACAAAGGATTGGCTCAAGCTCAAAGCTCAGGACTCTACATTTTCCATTTTAGTGATCCAAGATCACATTGAGTCTATAGGAAAGCTGATACTATTAAAAGGGGATGAGGTGTTGCTTAATGGCTTGCTTGCTCAAAATGCTTAGTGATATGCTCCAAAGCCCTCAACCACTTTCTCATATCCACATATGTCCCACACCTAAAGTCAAACTCGGCTCCACCGATTTGATCCATCCTGCGCCACCGAGTTCATTTGACATAGCCACTGCCAGAAACCCTAGTCTTTTCGGTCTCGCCGATAGGGGATCTCGGTCTCACCGAGATGGGATTGCAAACTCTCTGTTTCCCTTCGTAATATTTTGGTCCAACCGAAATACGAGATTGGTCCCACGAGTCTACAATGCAAACTCTTTGTTTCCCTTTCGTAACGCTTCGGTCCCACCGAGACGAGCGAATCGATCCCATCGAGTTTGCCTGACCAACTCTTTGGTTTGCTTATTACCAAAGTCGGTCCAACCGAGATTACATTATGACCTAACCCTAATGGTATCGGTCCTACCGAGATGCATGTCGGTCCCACCGAAATTGTCTAACGGTCACATATGAACTGAATCGGTCCGACCGAGATTTTTGATCCGGTCCAACCGAGTTTAGTGTAATGTGTGTAACGGTTAGATTTCATGTGGAGGCTATATATACCCCTCCACCCTCTCCTCATTTGTGAGGGAAGCCATCAGATTATGCCTACACTTCCATTATCCATTTTCTAAGAGAGAGCCACCTACTCATGTGTTGAGACCAAGACATTCCATTCCTACCATATGAATCTTGATCTCTAGCCTTCCCCAAGTTGCTTTCCACTCAAATCAGCTTTGCACCAAATCCAATCCTATGAGAGTGAGTTGAGTGTTGGGGAGACTATCATTTGAAGCACAAGAGCAAGGGGTTCATCAACAACACACCATTTATTACCTTTTGGAGAGTGGTGTCTCCTAGATTGGTTAGGTGTCACTTGGGAGCCTCTGACAAGATTGTGGAGTTGAACCAAGGAGTTTGTAAGGGCAAGGAGATCGCCTACTTCGTGAAGATCTACCCTAGTGAGGCAATTCCTTCGTGGGCGATGGCCATGGTGGGATAGACAAGGTTGCTTCTTCGTGGACCCTTCATGGGTGGAGCCCTCCGTGGACTCGCACAGCCGTTACCCTTCATGGGTTGAAGTCTCCATCAACGTGGATATACGATAGCACCACCTATCGGAACCATGCCAAAAACATCCGTGTCTCCAATTGCGTTTGCACACTCCAATCCCATCCCTTTACTTTCTTGCAAGTTGCATGCTTTACTTTCCGCTGCTCATATACTCTTTGCATGCTTGCTTGATATGTATTGTGAATGGTTAAACTCGTGCTTAAACTCTACCTAAACTTGAAAAACTTAAAAACTGCCAACTTTGTGTATTAAATGTCTATTCGCCTCCCTCTAGACACTTCTTCTTGATCATTTCAATTGGTATCATAGCAAGGTCTCCATTGCCTTGGTATACACACCATTGGAGGAAGATGGATGAGTCTACTTTGGGGAGTCTTAGACATAGAGTGCCTATACTTGATGGAGAGTATTTTCATGAGTGGAAAAATGAGATTCTTGTGATTTTCAATGAATATCATTTGAACAAGTACATTACTAGACCTTGTGCACCTCATGTTGATTCTATGCATCCTACCCTTGATGAGTCCATTAACATGATTCGCAATCTTAGAACTATTAATCTTATCACTAGAGGTTTACCTAGAAACTTGATTGGTTGCTTGCCTATTCTTGAATGTGCCTACACCATATGGAAATTTCTTGAGGAACGATTCCCAAATTATTCCTTGCAAAATCTAGATGGAATTCTTCATAAGTCTATTGCCTTGAGTAAGATGAATTCCAATGATCCTAAGTTTGGTGATTGTCTATTTGAGCTTACAAATCTTATGCGTGCCAAAGGAAAGGTTGGAATCATTAGTGATACTATTTCTGAAGCAATTAGAATTCATAAAGCTGACTATTGTCAAAATCATTTGTCTAACGATTCACCCTCTCTAGGAATTGATCCACCACATGATGATATTGAACATGGATACTATGATGAGGATGACGTTAGTGACTATGATCTTGATGATGCAATGAGACACTTTGATCTTATGGCAAATCTTCGGGGATACATGGCAGGAGGAAAGGAATGGGTCCTTGACAGTGGATGTACCGATCACATGACCAGAGATAAAGAATGTTTGGCGAGCTTGCTGAAAACGATGACCCTCGAAAGTATGTCACTTTTGGTGATAACTCAAAGGGTAAGGTGGTTGGCCTCGGTAAGGTGGCCATCTCACATGATAGCTCCATTCAAAATGTCATGCTCGTTGAATCCCTTGGCTATAATCTTCTTTCTGTTTCTAGACTAGCTGACTTTGGCTTCAATGTCCTATTTACCAAAGTAGATTGCCAAGTGTTTCGTAGAGATAATCATAAAATGGTCTTTACCGGTATACGAAAAGGTGATCTATACATTGTTGATTTCACTAAAAAGGCTCAACCTAGAACTTGCTTAATTGCTAAATCTTCTAAAGGTTGGTTGTGGCATAGACGGTTAGGTCATGTGGGCATGCGAAATCTTGACAAGCTTATTAAAGGTGATCATATCCTTGGAGTTAAAGATGTCATATTTGATAAGAATAGACTTTGCAATGCTTGCCAAGCAGGAAAACAGGTTGGAGGAAGCCATCCCGTGAAGAACATCATGACCACACGGAGACCGCTCGAGCTACTTCACATGGATCTCTTTGGTCCCAACGCTTACAAAAGTCTCGGTGGAAACTCATTTGGTCTTGTTATACTTGATGATTTTTCAAGATTTACGTGGGTTTTCTTTCTCGATGATAAAGCGCAGGTCCAAAAGATCTTGAAAAACTTCGCTAGGAAGGCCCAAAATCAATTTCAATTGAAGATCAAGAAGGTTCGCAACGACAACGGAACGGAGTTCAAGAACGCAAATGTGGACACCTTTCTTGACGAAGAAGGGATTTCACATGAGTTCTCCGCTACGTACACACCTCAACAAAATGGAGTTGTTGAGAGGAAGAACCGGACACTCATCGAAATGGCGAGAACGATGCTTGATGAGTACAAGACGCCAAAGCATTTTTGGGCAGAAGCGGTTGAGACAACTTGTCATGCAACAAATCGCTTGTATCTTCACAAGCTACTCGGCAAGACGGCATACAATCTCCTCACCGGTAACAAACCCCAAGTTGGATACTTTCGAGTATTCGGCTCAAAGTGCTACATTCTTGATAACCATCGTCGCTCTAAATTTGCTCCTAAATCTCATGAGGGATTCCTACTTGGTTATGGCTCAAACTCTCACACTTACCGTGTCTACAACAATTTCACCTGAAAGGTTGAAGAGACGGTAGATGTGAAGTTTGATGAATCTAACGGCTCGCAAGTAGAGCAATTGCCAATTGATGTAGGAGATAAAGATCCTTCGAAAGCAATCCAAGACTTGTCTATTGGCAAGGTTTGTCCAACGGAGGTGAAGGAGAGTACCTCGTCCGTCCAAGTGGAAGCTTCTACCTCACGACAAGGTGAACCAAGAGTTGATATGGAAGCATCCACAAGCGGGACACACCAAGATGAAGAAAACGAGGAAGTACACCAATATGAACCGCATCAACCTCCTTCTCCACCACGACGAGAGAACGACAACGTCAACAATGATGAAGGCTAAGAAGAAGAACAAGATGATGAAGAAGATGTTCCACCCTGATCAAAGAAAAAGCTCTCATGAGTTTGAGCAAGAATTGCTACAGACCATCCCGTCAAGCAAATCTACAATGATATCCAAACCGAGAGAATTACACGCTCTAAATCTCGTTTGGCTAACTTTTGTGAACATTATTCATTCATCTCTAGCACTGAACATATGAAGGTTGAAGAAGCATTGGAAGATCTGGATTGGATAAACGCCATGCACGAAGAACTACACAACTTTGAGAGAAACCAAGTGTGGACATTGGTCGAGAAGCCCGACAACAATCACAACATCATCGGTACCAAATGGGTGTTTCGCAACAAGCAAGATGAAGATGGACAAGTGGTTCACAACAAAGCATGTCTCGTCGCCCAAGGCTACACTCAAGTCGAAGGTATGGACTATGGTGAGACATATGCCCCCGTTGCTAGACTTGAGTCCATTCGCATCTTACTTGCCTATGCTAATCACCATGATATCACTTTGTACCAAATGGACATTAAAAGTGCTTTTCTAAATGGTGAAATTGGGGAGGTGGTTTATGTTAAGCAACCTCCCGGCTTTGTTAATCCTAAGAAACCCAATCATGTTCACAAATTTCACAAAGCTCTTTATGGTCTTAAACAAGCTCCGAGAGCATGGTATGAATGCTTGACCAAGTTCCTTATTGAAAAAGGCTTTGAGATTGGAAAATTTGATTCTACTCTTTTCACTAAAAGGGTTAATGGAGAATTATTTGTGTGCCAAATTTATGTAAATGATATTATATTTGGATCAACTAACCCTCATTTTAGTGGGAAGTTTGGGAAGCTAATGTCGGAGAAGTTTGAGATGTCTATGATGAGTGAACTCAAGTTCTTTCTTGGTTTGCAAATCAAGCAAACTAAGGAAGGCACCTTTGTCTCTCAAAGAAGTACACCAAAGACTCGTTCAAGAATTTCAATATGCAAGAATGCAAAGGTATGAGTACACCCATGCCTACTAGTGGACATCTTGACTTGACTAAGGACGGTGAACCCGTTGATCAAAAAGTTTATCGCTTTATGATTGGTTCATTGTTATATCTATGTGCCTCTCATCCCAATATTATGTTAAGTGTGTGCATGCGTGCATGATTTCAGGCGGCCCCTAAAGAGTGTCATCTTAAGGCCATGAAAAGGATAGTGAGATACTTATACACCAAACTTTGGCATTTGGTATCAAAAGAGGGCCTCTTTTAATCTTGTTGGCTACTATGACTCAGACTATGCCGGAGACAAGGTTGATAGAAAGTCCACTTCGGGCACTTGTCAATTTCTTGGTAGATCTCTTGTATCTTGGACCTCCAAGAAACAAAACTCGGTATCCTTATCCACCGCCGAAGCGGAATACATTGCCGCTAGGTCATGTTGTGCTCAATTACTTTGGATGACCCAAACTCTTAAAGATTATGGGATATATGTGAAACATGTTCCTTTGCTTTGTGACAATGAAAGTGCTATTAAGATTGCTCACAATCCCGTGCAACATTCTTGAACTAAGCACATTGAAGTTTGTCATCATTTCATTCGAGATCATGTTGCTAAGGGTGACATTAACCTTAAACATGTTCATACCGAAAAACAATTGGCTGATATTTTCACTAAACCACTTGATGAGAAAGTGTTTTGCAGGTTAAGAGGTGAATTGAACATGATTGATGCTTCAAACTTGGAGTAGGAACTCCATTTTGATACATGCAATACATGAGCCTATGACTATTCCATGATATTTCTTTTATGATGATAATCATATATCTTGGATATATTGGGACCCTTGCATGCTATGTAACCCATGTAGGTACTTGGATGGATCTAAATCTATGAGATTGCAACTCACTCACATCTTGAGTAATCTCTACATCACCAAGTCTCTACTTTACGGTGGTTGAAGACAAGGAAGCATGAAACCCTTCAAATATATCCTTTGACATATTTCTATATCAAGTTACACGATTGTCATTTTGGATACACAAGTGTTGTTCCTTGCAATGCTAACTCATGTAGGAAGATGAACTTCATTTACAAGTGGTGCTCCAAGTGAACTCCAACAACATTGAGCATCCCACACAAGTTCAACTACATGATCAAGTTCAACACCACCACCCAAGGTAAGTTATTCCATCTTAGAGAAGCTTTACCCCAAGTCATGGGTCAAAGCAACTTAACAAGATGTGAATACATCAAGATACTTCAACGAAAAATGGCAACCCCATTTTGAGCTTAAACGATGAGTATGACCTATGATCAAGTGTCCTCACTTGACTCCTAAGTCAATATACTCGAACACAGGTGACTTTGTCGCCGCCATTTTATAGATGAAGCTCTCTAGTATTTCTCCTTGTTATTGCATTTTGTCTCATGCATATTTGTTCCCCTTCCAAAAAAAACTTCATCTAGATTTCTTTTCTTTTCTTTTCTTTTCTGTTCTGCATTTCTCTGCACCCTAATTCATTGCAAATCCTTGTGAGATCGTACTTGCTTAGTGAGCTGAGGTGGCTAGTCTTCTCTCTGTGATGAACTCAGACAAACCGGTTTGCTTCTTTCGGTTAAACCAAAAAAATTCGGTGCCACCAAAATAATCAACTCGGTGCAACCGATTTCCATGATGTGAAACTACTCTGTCACTTGCATTCTGCACATTTTGTTCCAGCTCCACTCGATGATTCTTATCCTCTATCAGCATCATACTCTATGTGCTACTTTGGTCTGTGACTCAAGGACCAAACCTATTTTGACTCACACTCCAGAAGACCCTTCTTGGAAATTGATGTCAAAGGGGGGGGAGAGAGTTCACATCAAAGCTTAATTATCCCAATAAGGAGAGAGAGCAACAGGGGAAGAGAGACACCCTTTTCAAGAGAAAGACCCCAGTTGCTTGATATTCAAAGAGGAGAGTAGTTACATGTCTTTAGAGGGGAAAGACATGTTCATATTGTGTTTTATGTTTGCTTTGTTGTGATTATCTTTTTCCTATCTTCTCCCAATATCCATTATAAGATTTAGGGGGAGCAAGACCTCTAAGGGAAGAAAATCTTCAAATTCTTTGCATATCTTTACCTTTGGGGAGATGTCTACACTCAAAGAGAGTACCTAGTACTCAATCTACACATGTCATCCCAAATCTTGGTACTCTTGTGGTTTACTGCTCTTGCTCTGCTTAGTAGATGTCTCTGTGTTGTCTAACCTTGTTTACTCAGGTTCATCTCTTCCAAAGCTAGTTCAAGATCACAAGGTAAGTGTGTGCATCACACTCATGTGCATGAAGATCTCTTGCTGTGTACATATTGTTTGCAAGAAGGACTCATGAGCATGAAGGTACATTTCCCATAATTCACATCATTTGCTCTGATGCATATAGCCAAGATACATGTAACTCATTTCTTGCTCTGTCATGTTTATACACTCACTTGATCTTACGTTCCATATTCACATGATTGCATACATGTAGGGGGGTGTTGGGGATATAACTATTTGTGTAAGCCCAGGAGGGGCCGGGTTACGCAAAGAAGACTCGCCAGAGAGAAGCCCAAGACCAAAGTATGAAGATGGCGGTTCATAGAAAGCTTAAGGCCCATAGGCGACTTAAGGCCCGTTGTAATAAACCGCTATAATAATATTATTTGTATCATAAGGTAGACTTAACTAGTCACCGAGCCGCACATTCTTTATAAGCCGGTCGGGACTCTGTAAGCCGCAGGGCGTCGACCCGTGTATATAAGGGGACAACCCGCTGGTGGCTTAGGGCAAGAAACAACTCATCAAGAGCCAGGCATAGCGTATCTCGCTTCCTGGTCATCGAAACATCAATACCAACCCAACTAGACGTAGGCCTTACCTTCACCGTAAGGGGCCGAACTAGTATAAAACCTCTCGTGCCCTTTGTCCCGATTAACCCCTTCAAGCTTCCTAGTTGCGATGGCTCCACAACTAAGTCCTTTCACGAGGACATCTGACGTGACAATTCCACGACAGTTGGCACCCACCGTGGGGCTCACGCACGGTGGATTTGAGTTCTTGAAGCGTAACTTCGAAGGGCTCAAAGGATACATAGTGGGCCGGATGACCAAAAGTCATCGCGGCAAGATCTACATCAACAACGAAGGCTGGGGCCCCGACGCCGGCTCAATTGAGTATGGGTACCGGGTCCCCTTCGGAGGGATCCACGTCTTCATCGGCCGGATTGGTGAGCCGGGGCCTGAGCCGCACAACAGCACCAACCTCGTCGAGACGGCTCAGCGTGCGAAACCCGCCCGAGTTCAAACTGGCATGAAGCGTGTCTTTGTGGGTTGCGTCCATGGAGAACTTTCTGAAGGTACTGAAGATGGTGGTGAGACGGCCGTCCACTCTGACGGTGATTCTTCCGCTGGTTCAACAGATTCTTTGTATCAAATTCAAGACGGTGCGCTCGGGGGCTGTTCCGATGGCCTTAGTATTCCGGACCTCTGCGAGTCGCCAAATTGGGCAGGAGTCTTTATGGCTGGGACTCAACCCGGACAAAACTCTACAGCCGCGGCCGCAATCACTTCCGGGTTAGGAGCAGCCGGGGCAGGAGGCCCTGTGCACCCGCCGGCTCAAGTACTGATAGACCTCATGGACAAGCTTATGACCCTGTTAACCGCCACGGTTATCCCTGCAAATAAAGATGAGCATGACGCGGAGGTAGCACATGTACGTGAGGAGATAGCTCAGGCCAAGGAGGCCTTGGCAGCTGAGGATATTAGGCTAGCCACGGAGCGGGCGGCTCTCGACGCCCGGGCACAGCGGTTGCAGTCAGAGGCTTACCAGCTCATGATGAGTTTAAACGCGTCCAATGAGGTAATGAGGAGGAGACACCAGAAGACCCAATCTCGGTTGCCTCCGAATTATGACCCTAGGGTTTTTTTGCTACACTCGGAGCTGGCCCAAGTAACCCGCCCGATGCTAATCAGTTTATGACATCCGGAGCGGGAGAACCGGCTCAGCGTCGGGAGATGCCGCCGCCTCATAGGAGCACGGAACCGTCACGTTATGTGCCAATACCGCCGGGTCACTTTTCCAACCCCATGGAGAATTTAATCGCAGCATCAGCGCGTCTGGCGGCTCTTCCAGTGGATGGCGATGACCCAGCAGTGGTGGAGACCCGGAGGATCAGGGAACTCGTTCAGACAGCCCTGGCTCAGCAAGAGATCTATTCTCATAATCGGGATAGATTTCATTCAGCTCCTCCGCCTTGGATGGCACCACCTCGTCAGAACCGGAGTCAGAGTTACAGCAGGCACATAGGATCTTAAGTTTTGTCAAGCAACGTCCAACGCCGTGACCAACGTGGGGGCTATAACCCGGTGCAAGATCGAGTACGTCGGGAGAAAGAGCGAGCGGCTCAGCTGGCGGCTCAACAGATGGCATGTCAGGATATGCCAGAATATCCAACGACTTCTACTGAGATGGGAATAGCCACCAGAGCCGGTGGCTTTTCTTGTTTGGTACCGGCTTTGCGCAATGTGCGCCTGCCCAAAGATTTCAAGGGACCTCGAAAGGTGTCGAATTATACGGCCGACTTACAGCCTGAAGCATGGATCGAGAGTTATGAGATGGCCATGGAACTGTTGGAGGTCAGTGACGCGGCAATGGCTAAATACTTCACCATGATGTTAGATGGAACGACCCGATCTTGGCTAAAAGGTTTACCACCTAATTCCATTGGTTCGTGGGAGGAGTTAAAGGCCCGTTTCATCCGGAACTTCAAAGACACCTGTAAGCAATCTATGACGGTCGTGGACTTGACAAATTGTAAGCAGGGGGAAGATGAATCTACCGCCCATTGGGTATGCCGGGTCAAGGAGATAATTCATTCATCTAATAAGATGGATGCCGGTTCTGCAGCCCTTATATTGGAAAAGAATTGTAGCTTCAAGCCGCTAAGGCAGAAATTGGGGTGCCTTAAACGTGACTGCAAGGATATGGGTACGCTAATGGCGGCTCTGGTCAAATATGTCGATTCTGATAGTACTAAGGATCCCGAGTCTGACGGTGAAAAGACAGGGTAGGTAAAACGGAATGACAGTAGAAAGGGCCAATAGCACAACCCGGAGAATCAAAATAGCAATAAGCGTAAAGCGGATGACAACCCGGAACTTGTGGCTAACGTTAATACACAAGGTAACAATCAGAGGCATAAGGGTAAGTGGCCTCGATCCGGCGGGTTATACACTTTTCTTCATAGTCTATGGAGTCTAGGCGGCCTTGCTAAGTAATATTTGGCCGCGGGATATAACCCATCTTCGGTTTTACTATACTTGAGCCACCGGCTCTTATGATATATATGTTTTTTGACAATGTACATATTATATAAAGTAATAAAGCAGGACCTTTGTCCTTTTTTCACCCTCAAAAAGGTGTATATGTCTTTTTGACAGGTAGTGGCAATAGCCAACAGGGACCGGATCATATCTGAATCCGGCTTTCCCTTTGGACCGGCTTATGATCATATCTGAATCTAGCCATGATCACTTGGGGGCTTCCTGTTCAAACATAGGTCGTATCCGAACCAAAGAGAACATAGCTGTCGATACCCACTTGATCGGCATACTTGCCAAGCCTACTTGGGGGCTTCCTGATCATATTTGAATCACAGCTTAACCCCTTTAGGTTTGATGTGGATCGTATATGAATCAGCGTCATTAAACAAATCATATGGTCACTTGGGGGCTTCCTATTCAAACATAGGTCGTATTCGAACCAAAGAGAACATAGCTGTCGATAACCACTTGATCGGCATCGCCAAGCCACTCGGGGCTATATGATCATATCCGAATCTTAGCTTAACCCCTTTGGAATGGTTTACTGATCGTATCCGAATCAGAAGCCTATAAGGTATTTTGATTATCCTGAAACCTTGTGAAAAGAATTTTGAGATGTTTTTTGTCTTGCCGGTTTAATATTCGTTACCAGGTTGTTAAGTGTCGGGTAAACATTAAATGAGCCGGGAAGATTATCCAAGGATTGCAGAATAAGGCAAGGAAAGTTTAAAACACAAAGGAAGCAAAAGCCAGAAATATATAGCCATGGCAGCTTACGAAAAGTATTAAGCATGCACAAAGGCATGGGGAAGTTTTTTCTACCCTATTACAAGACTCCCCGAGTCTGAAATTGATGAAGCATTGTTTTTTGGCCAAACACTTGGCGATTTACTCCTTCGGCGGGCTTGAGGGCTCCGGGTTATCCTTCTCCGCTTCTCCGTCGGTGTTTTTGTCCTGGAAAGTTGATAAGGCCCAATCAATGCCGCTCAAAGCTTCAAATTCAGCTTCAGCATCTATTAAACCGGCCGGGTCCACTTCAGGGGCAAAAGTATGCTTACGAATTGGAGGGATCAGGCTGATTTGATCATATGGAGCGTTTGGGATTCTCCGGTTTTCACTGTCATAAGCTGGTGCATACTTACTAAGATCTGTGTCGTTTCCAATAAGGGTTGACACGGGACGTATGGCTTTGACACAGGCGTTGAAGTCATGGTCATCAAAGGCAGTGCCGGACTCCTTCAGACTTGGGTATCCAAGGACAAGGTCGGCCGGGTCTAGTTCTGGGAGCCATGCTTTGGCCCGACTCAATGCGGCTACGGCTCCGGCTCTTGAGGACGCCTGCCTTAAATCTTGGATCCACTAAGGAAGAAAAGCGAGGCTCTTCAATACATCTTGCAGAAGGTGGGGATGTGGAGTTGATAAAGCTACAACGGCCAAGGCACGTTGTGACCCGGAGTACAGCTGTTCCACAAGGGTGTAAACCGCCTTGAGTTTGGTCAGCATGTTTTGCTTGAGGTTGGTACTCCTGGGGCTTGTATGGTCACAAGCATAACAATAAGCCGGAGATACTCATCACACTAAATCTTGGAAGATTACAATGTCTAAGGGCTTAGAGTGACTTACCGAAGATGGCTGAGACCATTTGGGATATCTGCCGCTTTAAGTTGGACAGTTCGGTTGTTGCCTCTGCAAGTGATGCTGCTGCCGTTCCAGCCCGAGCCACTAATGAAGCCCTGTCATCACCCCAAGCTTTTTTCTCCGACTCAAAATTTTTCTTCAATTTCTCTTGTTCAGAGATGCTGAATTCAAACTTGGAGTTTGCTTTTTCAGTTTCAAGCTCTTGAAGCTTCAGCTAGCTCTTCAGGTCAGCAATTTCCGATTCAAATTGACTTATGGTGACGTGCATTGACACCAGGTTCTGGTAAGGATCATAAGGTAACATTCAAAGTCTCAAGCACCTTACAAGTAAAGATACTTGACACTTGGGGGCTAATGTATGCTGAAGAATTGTAAACCTTCTCTTGCCTGATTACATATATTAAAGTCTCAAGCACTTTACAAGTAAATATACTTGACACTTGGGGACTAATGTGTCAATTCAAAGTTTCATGCTATCAACGGGTTAAAAGTATTCACTTTAAACCGGACAAACTCACAGTAAGTAGATTTCTAAGTCTATAGCATATTCATTCATAAAGCGATAGACTTGGGGGCTGGTACAGTAATTAAGGTTCAGGAAAAGTTAAAGTTATACCTCAGATTTATGTTGTATTTGCTTCACCATGTCAATTTCCAGGTCACGGCAGTTGTGTACTTGGTTCAGATAACCCGAGACTATATCACCAATGCTTAGGTGAGCATAATCAGTGATATGTTGTTTAGCTTTCTGACGTTGGGCAAACTCCTCCTTGGCAGTGCACTGAGCAAGAATAGTAGGCTGGCCCGGTTCAACATATTGGTTTTTCAGAAACACAACTTCTGGATCAGTTGTCTTGACCTGGTTGTGAATTTCCGGCTTATCAGAATTGTGGACAACATCTTCTGTAGGCGGGTCAGAGGTTGACACTGGAATATCAAGAGCCAGTTCAGGCGGTGGCTGATGAGTGGAGCCGTCAGGAACGGATGAGTCAATTGCCGATTCAATGACCACCGGGTCTTGGGACGGCTTATTATTCTTTGCCCTCTTGCTGGGCTTCACTTGAAGGCTGTCAATCAAAGTGGAAGGATGAGTATCAACGTATAGGTATGGAAAAACTTAAGGTAAGAAAGGTTGCATTACCCGGGAGCTGTTTTAAAAACCGGCATGTTTGATTGCATCGACTCGTCGGAAGACGGAGAAGCATCCTGATAATTGGAGTCGGGTGAATTGAGAGGTTGGAGAATTAGACCCGCCAAAGGAAAAGCAGAATGTAAATCGGAGGTAACCTCGGTTCGACGCTTCCTGGTTACATCAGGTAAGCCGGAGGAGAGTTCGGCGTCTTGAGTGGCCCGAGTTTGCCTCCGGTTCTCAAGTTGTTGTTGCTTCAAAAGAAATTGAGGATCTTGATAAGCAAGTGCATGTGAAAATCTTACTTTCCGGGTCACCCTTCGGATCTTTTGCTTTGGCAAAGGCTCTGAGTCGGAGGAGATTATAGTTACCTCTTCATTGGCTGCTCGACTGTTCCCCGTATCCTCCTGAAAGGATAAAATGTCAGACAGGTGATAAGAAGGGACTTAAGAAAATTTAAAGATTACCTCTTCCTCATCCGAAGAGCTATCCTCCAATCGGAGTAAGTTGGAGGCGCTGAGTTTCTTCTTCTTTGAGGTTCCTACCTTGGCGGCTTTCCTTTCAGCTTTCTTGGTTGTCCTGGCCTGTTTGGCAGCTTCATGGTCATATTTGACCTTCCAGAAGTCATCACCGGCCTGTGGAAAAAGTTAAAGAATTATGAGTATCAAGAAAGGTATAATATATCCGTAAACATTTGTTACGATTGATAACTTACCGCAGGGGCCGGGTTATTCTTGCAAAATGGAAGTAAGCCGAAGGCATTGCTCGCCACAGTGCCCTCCTTCAGCAGTGACTGGGTTGTAGCATCCACCACATCATCTGGTAAGTCGTCAGGGCTATGGCGTAGTGGATCATTCTTTCCTCCAGTATAAGTACACATTAAGTCGGGACGGCGGATTAATGGAAGTATACGCCAAGTGACCCAGACTCGGACCAGATCGATGCCGTTTAAACCATTTCCCAATAGACCTTTAATCTTCTTCACTACTGGAATCAGCTACTTTGCCATCTGCCAGCTCTTTGCCGTCATCTAGCAGACGGCAAAGAAGCTCTTTGCCATCAGCTACCATAAAGCAGACGGCAAAGAACTAGCTGATGGCAAAGAAAGCCTTTGCCATCAGCCAGTTCTTTGTCGTCCGCTAGCTGACGGCAAAGAATCTTTGCCGTCCGCTAGCAGACGGCAAAGAGGGAGGGGGGCCCCACTGAGGAGCTGCTTAAAAAAAATTTAACGTCCCCCCTCTTTGCCGTCTGCTAGCAGACGGCAAAGAGCAAAAAAGCGGACGGCAAAGATTCAACATATCTAACGGCGCGCCCCACCCCGCCCTCTCTCTTTGTTTCTCTCCCCACACGCGCGCTGCCGCCCCCAGCACTTGCCGCCGCCCGGTGGCCCCACCGCCCCGCCGCCCCACCGGCCCCCCGCCCCGTCGCCCCCGCCGCCCTGCCGTCTCGGCGCCGCCGCGCCCCGGCCCCCCGGCGCCCCAGCCCTCCCGCGCCCCACCACCCCGGGTCCGGCGCCGCCGCCCCAGGCCGCCCCGCCCTCCTCCTCCACCGGCCCCCCGCCTCGTCGCCACTATCGCCCGGCGCCATCGCCCCACCGGCCCCCCGTCCCGTCGCTCCCGCCGCCCTGCCATCTCGGCGCCGCCGCGCCCCGGCCCCCCCCCCCCCCCCGCGCACCACCGCCCCGGGCCCGGCGCCGTGGTCCCAGGCCGCCCCGCCCCCCTCCTCCATCGGCCACCTCCTCCACCAGCCCAGGTGAGCTCTACCTCCTTTGTTTTTCCTTTTTTCTGTTTTTTTAGTTTTAGGTTTATGTTTAGTTTAGATTTAGTTTTAGTTTTAGATTTAGGTTTAGTTTAGTTTTAGGAAAGAAAAAGAAGAAGAAAAAAACAGGAGAGGAAGAAGAGGAAGAGGAGGAGGAGAAGAAAAAAGAAGAAGAGGAAGAAGAAGAAGAAAAAAGAGGAGGGGAGGAGAAGAAGAAGAAAAAAACAGGAGAGGAAGAAGAGGAAGAGGAGGAGGAGGAGAAAAAAGAAGAAGAGGAAGAAGAAGAAGAAAAAAGAGGAGAGGAGGAGAAGAAGAAGAGGAAAAAGGAAAGGAAGAAGAAGAGGAGGATGAGGAGAAGAAAAAAGAAGAAGAGGAAGAAGAAGAAGAAAAAAGAGGAGAGGAGGAGAAGAAGAAGAGGAAAAAGGAAAGGAAGAAGAAGAGGAGGAGGAGGAGAAGAAAAAAGAAGAAGAGGAAGAAGAAGATGAAGAAAAAAGAGGAGAGGAGGAGAAGAAGAGGAGGAAAAAGGAAAGGAGGAGGAGGAAGAAGAAGAAGAAGAAGAAGAAGAAGAAGAAGAAGAAGGAAAAAAGGAAGAAGAGGAAGAAGAGGAAGAAGAAGAAAAGGAAAAAAGAGGGGAAAAAACCGACCCGACACGGCACCCCGACCCCCGACCCGGCACCCTGACACGACACCCCAACCCCGAGACCCCGACCCCGACACCGACACCCCGACCCCGAGCCTGACCCGACACCCCGACCCCGACACCGACACGGCACCCCGACCTGACACCCCGACCCCGACCCCGACACCCCGACCCCGACCCCGACACCGACGCCGACACCCCGACCCCGAGCCTGACCCGACACCCCGACCCCGACACCGACATGGCACCCCGACCCCGACCTGGCACCCCGACCCGACACCCCGACCCTGAGACCCCGACCCCGACCCCAACACCGACACCCCGACCCCGAGCCTGACCCGCACCCCGACCCCGACACCGACATGGCACCCCGACCCCGACCCGGCACCCCGACCCCGACACCGGCACCCCGACCCCGACACCGACACCCCGAACCCGACACCGACACGACACCCCGACCCCGACCCGGCACCCCGACACGACACCCCGACCCCGACACCCCGACCCCGACACCCGGACCATGAATACATATTATTATTCATGTCGGTACTTTTTTCATGTTGTACTAATTTCGTTTATTCTTTGTCATGGCAGGTGTTGAAAGATGGTGGGCGCTGGCCGGGAGCGCGCCAAGGCCCCTTCTTCGTCGGCGCGTAGTGTGAGGTCTTCCATTCCACACGCACCTCTCCGCCGAGCGTTGCTGGACAGTATGGCGACACCGCCGGGCCCTTCTTCGTCGACCGCGGTGCCCAGCAGGGGACGAGGTAAGAAGAAGGGCCGAGGTGGAGCACGTGGTCGCGGGAGAGGAGGTAGGGTGACTCTTACGGCGCCTTCCTCGCCGCCGCCCCCAGCTGTTTCACCCGAGCACGTGACTGCTAGGGTGGACTCATCTATGGAGGAGGCTACATGGACTCCGGTCCACGAGCCTCCGGTCCACGGGTCTTCGGCCCACGAGCCTCGGGTCGACGGGCCTTCGGCCCACGAGAGGTGGGCCCACAAGACCCCGGAGGAGCACACGTCTGGATGGGGTACTTGGTCGGGTCAGCCTGAGGATGGCGGGGAGCCGAGTGGCCATGCTGATGATGGCGGGGAGCCGACTGATTTTGAGGAGGAAGGGGAGGAGGGGGGCAACGTCTACCAGCGTGGTGCTACACGGCTCCCGTCCGTGCTGGTGACTCGCGAGCAGAGGTGGTTGATTTTCCCTGATGGGGAGGGGTAAGTGCATTTAATCTTTTTGTACCTTATGCATTCATGTTTCTTCAAATAACTAATGTGTTGGCCTTGTCATGCTGCAGGGGTTGGGACCACCATGAAAGTGTCCGCCGGCCCAACTCCGTCCTTGGATTTCTGATTCGGCAAAACTTTCCGGGGTTTGTCACGTTGCCTAGTGAGGGTCGGCTTCCAGAGGTTGGATTGAGTTGGGAGCACTACTTGGCTGCCCCGGCCCCGCCAGGTGAGATTATCGACGGTGTCTTGTGCAAGACGAGGGCAGACATGGTGATCAGAAAGTTTTGGGTAATTTCTCCTTTACACAATTAAAAATCTTCAACTAGCTAGTTATTAATTGTACTAATCAATATTGTCTCATTTGATTGCAGACATTCTACAGGTGTGAGGAGGGATACGAGGAGGAGGCGGCAGATGTTATCCAGAAGGAGTGCAAGCGCCTACTTCAGAACTTACAGCATGAGGCTCGGGTGCAGTCTGTTCGAGACTACTACGCCGACCGTGGTATCAAGAAGTCCAAGCAGGAGTGCCGCGATAAGTTCTTGAGTAAGGAGCATTACATGAAGGTAATTCTTAAGGCCTTGTACTTAATTCCTTCATTTAGTAATTCATAGCCATAGCGCTGAAGTTTCTATTTGCTAACTTAGGCCCCTCAGAGATGGTGTGCGGATCGGATGGATTGTTGGGAGGTGTTGGTCGATGGGTGGTGCTCAAAAGAATGGCGGGCCACCCACAACGAGGCCAAGGACAAACGTGCCCAAATGGAAGGTGTGCCACACCACCAAGGCAGCTCCAACTTATTTCAGTACGGGCGGAACTGGGTATGTGGTTTTCTTCATGATTCATGCAATTCATTCATCATGCTAGCTTTAGCCCTTTAATTACTAATTTACTTTGTTTCTCTCTTTCAGGCACGCTACAATAAGGCGGATAAGGTGCCAGAGGTGTACGACCTGTATGCCATGGCCCACACTGGCTCTTACAAGAAAGTCAAGGCATTCTCTGCGTCTGACCTCGATGATCCAAAGAACTTCACCAACATCTCCGCCCACGACAAGCTCGTGCAATATAGAGATCAGGGGAAGGCGAGGAAAGGGAAGGACTTTAATCCGAGCCAGGGTCCCATTGATACAGAGTTGCTGATGATATCTGGTGGCGGGAGGTCCCATGGCTCCATAGCCATGGGAGATGGACTTATCCGTTGTCCTAGCACTCTCCCGGAGATCAAGGTGCACCAGTCGAGCTCCGCTCCTGAGAAAAGGCCTCGTGAACGGCCAGTCCAACTCGCCATCAAGGTTAGTTATACATACTCAGCTATCTTTCTCCATTACATTGTGTGCGCTTCCATCAATGATTACAAATGGTCATGTGAGTGGTGTTGCAGGCTGCTATACAGAGTGAGAGAGATAGAACGGAGAAACTTCTGGCGGAGGCGGCGGAGAGGCAGCGGGAGTTGGAGGAGAGGACGACAAAGATGTTGCAGGAGGAGAGGGCACGGAATGACATGCAGGCAAGGGCCATGTATGAGCTCCTTGTGGTAAGTTTCTTCTGCAGATTACTTGCTAGTCTTAACATTTGAGTCTCATTACTAACTAGTATGACTCTGTTGTGAAAACCAAATGTGCAGTCTGTGTGTGAGAAGTCCGGTCAGACCGCTCCGCCGATGCCAGTGATTGCTCCTGGGAGCACGGTGAGTTTAATTTGAATGGACATTACTTGCTAGTCTTAACATTTGAGTGTCATAATGCTAACGAGACATTGGAAATGATCTTTGGTGCAGCTTAACTCCAGAAATGCATCGCACGATCCTTCTCCAGCTACCGGCACGAGCCAGCCCGCTCCTCCACCTCCCTGATCACGGTAAGTTTCTCTAGACTTAGACTTAGCTTTATTTCCTCCAATATGCTTACCATAATGACCTAGAGTTAGCTTCTTTTCCTTCAAAATGACTTAATAAGCTTACTTATGTCAAAAATTGCATAATTAACTTAGTTAGCTCATAAACGATCCATTTTACCTAAGTTAGCTCTAATATGACTCATTTTACCTTAGTTAGCTTACAAGTGATCCAATTTATCCAAGTTAGCTCTAAAATGACCCATTTTAGTAGATTAGCTCGTAAATGATCCATTTTACCTACGTTAGCTTTAAAATGACCCATTTCACCTAGGTTAGCTCCAAAATGACTCATTTCACCTAGGTTAGCTCCAAAATGACCCATTTCACGTAGGTTAGCTCCAAAATGACCCATTTCACCTAGATTTGCTCCTAAACGATCAATTTCACCTAAGTTAGCTAAAAACGATCCATTTCACCTAAATTAGCTCTTAAATGATCCATTTCACCTAAGTTAGGTCATAAACGACCCATTTCAACTAAGTTAGCTCATAAAAGCTCATAAATGATTCATTTCACCTAAGTTAGCTCAAAAACGGTCCATTTCACCTAAGTTAGCTCATAAACGATCCATTTCACCTAAGTTAGCTCATAAACGACCCATTTCAACTAAGTTAGCTCATAAATGATCCATTTCAACTAAGTTAGCTCATAAACCACCCATTTCAACTTTGTTAGCTCATATATGATCCATTTCACCTAAGTTAGCTCATAAATGACATATACTTCTTGTTCTAGTCTTCTTCTTGTTCTAGTCACCTATTTCTAACTTTCTTATTTACCATTTTGCAGATTTCATTCACTTCATGGAAGCTAGCTTGCTATGATAGAGTGCTTGTTTTTCCTTTGATGAAACTTTGCATTGTATCTAGCTTGCTATGATAGAACTTGCTATCTTGACGAAACTTTGCATTGTAATATGTATATGGATGGAACTTGCTTATGTATGAACAATGTGTATGGATGGAACTTGCTTATGTATGAACAATGTGCATGGATGAAACTTATGTGCTGGATATGTGATATGGAAATATATCTATATATGTCATATATATTTGTTGTGAAAATTGTTGGATTAAAAAAACAGAAAAAAGAGACAATATGCAGGCTCTTTGCCGTCTGCCACCGACGGCAAAGGGTTCTTTGCCATCAGCAGCGGATGGCAAAGAGGCCACGTGGCAGGCAACTGTGCTTCCTGGGAGGCTGACCAATTTGGTCAGTTTGCCATCAGCAGCTGATGGCAAAGGCTTTGCCGTCCGCAGCGGACGGCAAAGGCCTGCCGTTAACCACCTAACGGAGTACCAGCGCATTTATTGCCGTCTGTTTTCTTTGTCAACCACTGCTGATGGCAAAGGCCCCTTTGCCGTCAGCTGCCCGAAGCAGACGGCAACGCAGCTCTTTGCCGTCCCCTACATTGTCGTCACCTTTTGCCGTCCGCGGCTGACGGCAAAGGTCTTTGCCATCCGCCATCCATGCCTTTGTCGTCCGCCGTGGCAGATGGCAAAGTAGCAGATTCCTGTAGTGCTTGATGGTGGAATTAAGAGGCACGCGTTCAAGGGTTGTCAGCTTGTCTGGTAGCGGATGGTTAGACTCAAGGCGCAGGGTGCGAAAGCCGGGCAGAGGTTTTTCATCAGCCGGAGAAGTGTCCTGACAGTAGAACCACGTCTGGTTCCAAGATTTGGGGTGACTCGGCAACTCGGCATAAGGGAAAAGACAGTCTCTTCGTCGCTGGATTGAGATGCCGCCAAGCTCAAGACTGGGCCCGTTGGCACGTTCATTTTGCCGGTTCATGTAAAAAAGTTCCCTGAACAAAAGCAGACTTGGCTCCTCTCCCAGGTACACCTCGCAGAAGACTTGAAAATTCCAAATATTTGACACGGAATTGGGTCCGATGTCTTGAGGTCTAAGGTCAAAGAAATTTAAAACCTCTCTGAAGAATTTTGAGTCGGGAGGAGCAAATCCACGGCTCATATGATCCGTAAAAATTATTACTTCCCCTGCTTTGGGGTGAGGCTTTTCTTCAGACGGGTTAGGGGCACGGTACGACATGACGTCCTTTTTTGGCAGATGCCCAGACTTTACAAACTCAGTTAGTTTGCTATTGGTCACTATGGATGGAACCCAATTGCAAGTTACAGGGGCCTTGGTAGCCTTAGGAGCCATCACAACAATTGGCCTATGGAAAAACAAGAAGATCCGGTTCAATTTTAACCCGGGAGGAAAATCTTGATTATTTAAAGTTGCGGCTTAATGAGGGGCCTAATTATATAAGGATGATTGTGCAACAATATTTAAGCCGCTACAAGTATCAAGTACAATTCAAAAAAAATCCGGGTCATGAGGAGCAATCAAGGCTCTGTGTCATTTATTTAAGCCGGACATCTCGACGGTTGTGTTTCAGGGCATTTACCAGAAGAGGTTTTCTGGGTGATAAAAGCAAGTTTCACAGCTAACAGTTATTATATTGGATCAAAATATTGCTCTGAAAAGAAAAAATTTCTAGACCTAAAACAGGGCAGAGAAGTTCATGCACTCGAAGAGGGTTTCTGAACAAGAGAAATGGGTCTATTTTTATGCAAGATCAACACAAACAAGCACCGCAGCAGTTCTACGTAGTTTTTACGATCTAAACAGGGCGCTGGAAGGAACTAGCGAGGGTTTGGCGTCGGGCAGTGATGAACACCGACGAGCTCAGCAAGGACCTAACGCAGATCTGAGAAAGGGAATGAGAGGAACTCACGGATGTGGACAAGCTGTAGAGGTTCGCCGTTGATCTCCGGTCTGAGTCAGGTTGATGCAGCGGCCTGAGTCGGTGAAGACGAGGGGTTCGACAGTGGCGGTGGCAGAGCTCGGGAAGAGGCAAGATGAAGAAGATGACTGGGGAAAGACCTAGGTCGCCCTATTTATAAGGGAAGACTGACCGAGAGGGCGCAAAAACGAGGAGATAACATTTATTATCCAGCAGCTCGGGTGCCTCGATTCTCGGGATGGTCAGTAAAGACAAAGATCCGTTCAAGATACGGCGGAGTAAAAATTAATTTTTTGAAGATGACATCATGATGATTTAACCCGGATCTAGATGATGACGTCACGGCGGGTTAAACTTCTTCGTTCAAGACAAAGGACTGCAGGATAGTCCATAAGGTATTTTAAGATTGACATGAACAGGTTCAAATCAATCTGGGGCCTAATGTTGGGGATATAACTATTTGTGTAAGCTGCCCAGGAGGGACCGGGTTACGCAAAGAAGACTCGCCAGAGAGAAGCCCAAGACCAAAGTATGAAGATGGCGGTTCATAGAAAGCTTAAGGCCCACAGGCGACTTAAGGCTCGTTGTAGTAAACCGCTATAATAATATTATTTGTATCATAAGGTAGACTTAACTAGTCACCAAGCCGGACATTGTTTATAAGCCGGTCGGGACTCTGTAAGCCGCAGGGCGTTGACCCGTGTATATAAGGGGACGACCCGCTGGCGGCTTAGGGCAAGAAACAACTCATCAAGAGCCAAGCATAGCGTATCTCGCTCCCTGGTCATCGAAACATCGATACCAACCCAACTAGATGTAGGCCTTCCCTTACGTAAGGGGCCGAACTAGTATAAAACCTCTTGTGTCCTTTGTCCCGATTAACCCCTTCAAGCTTCCTAGTTGCGATGGCTCCACAACTAAGTCCTTTCACGAGGACATCTGACGTGACAATTCCACGACAGGGGGCCTATGCATGTTACATGTCCTACCAAAGCTTTACTTGTTTTTCTCTATATCTCTATCTAAATATTTGATGTATGTTGTCATCAATTACCAAAAAGGGGGAGATTGAAAGCATAGGTTCTCCTTAGGTGATTTTGGTAATTCATGACAACATATCTCTTGTTGGACTAACTCTTTTATCTAGTATATTTCAGATAAGTTCAACAGTGGAGTGCCATGGACAAGAGGATGTGGAACCCCTTCAAGATGCTAAGGACAAAGGATTAGCTCAAGCTCAAAGCTCAGGACTCTACATTTTCCATTTTAGTGATCCAAGATCACATTGAGTCTATAGGAAAGCCGATACTATTAAAAGGGGATGAGGTGTTGCTTAATGGCTCGCTTGCTCAAAATGCTTAGCGATATGCTCGAAAGACCTCAACCACTTTCTCATATCCACATATGTCCAAATCTAAAGTCAAACTCGACCCCACCGATTTGATCCATCCGGCGCCACCGAGTTCATTTGACATAGCCACTGCCAGAAACCCTAGTATTTTCGGTCTCACCGATAGGGGATCTCGGTCTCACCAAGATGGGATTGCAAACTCTCTGTTTCCCTTCGTAACATTTCGGTCCAACGGAAATACGCGATCGGTCCCACCGAGTCTGCAATGCAAATTCTTTGTTTCCTTTTCGTAACACTTCGGTCCCACCGAGACGAGCGAATCGGTCCCATCGAGTTTGCCTGACCAACTCTCTGGTTTGCTTATTACCAAAGTCGGTCCAACCGAGTTTAAGTAATCGGTCCAACCGAGATTACGTTATGCCCTAACACTAATGGTATCGGTCCTACCGAGATGCATGTCGGTCCCACCAAAATTGTCTAACGGTCACATATGAACTGAATCGGTCCGACCGAGATTTTTGATCCGGTCCAACCGAGTTTGGTGTAATGTGTGTAACGGTTAGATTTCGTGTGGATGCTATATATACCCCTCCACCCTCTCCTCATTCGTGACGGAAGCCATCAGATTATGCCTACAGTTCCATTATCCATTTTCTGAAAGAGAGCCACCTACTCATGTGTTGAGACCAAGACATTCCATTCCTACCATATGAATCTTGATCTCTAGCCTTTCCCAAGTTGCTTTCCACAAAAATCAGCTTTCCACCAAATCCAATCCTATGAGAGTGAGTTGAGTGTTGGGGAGACTATCATTTGAAGCACAAGAGCAAGGAGTTCATCAAGAACACACCATCTATTACCTTTTGGAGAGTGGTGTCTCCTAGATTGGTTAGGTGTCACTTGGGAGCCTCCGACAAGATTGTGGATTTGAACCAAGGAGTTTGTAAGGGCAAGGAGATCACCTACTTCGTGAAGATCTACCCTAGTGAGGGAAGTCCTTCGTGAGCGACGACCATGGTGGGATAGACAAGGTTGCTTCTTCGTGGACCCTTCGTGGGTGGAGCCCTCTGTGGACTCGTGCAGCCGTTATCCTTCGTGGGTTGAAGTCTCCATCAACGTGGATGTACGATAGCACCACCTATCGAAACCACGCCAAAAACATCAGTGTCTCCAATTACGTTTGCACACTCCAATCCCATCCCTTTACTTTCTTGCAAGTTGCATGCTTTACTTTCTGCTGCTCATATACTCTTTGCATGCTTGCTTGATATGTATTGTGAATGGTTAAGCCCGTGCTTAAACTCTACCTAAACTTGAAAAACTTAAAAACTGCCAACTTTGTGTGTTAATTAAATAAGGTCTATTCACCCCACCCCCCCCCCCCCCTCTAGACACTTCTTCTCGATCCTTTCAATCTCCTAGATAGTTCTTGCGTGAGCGTAGGATTTTTTTTTTGAAATTGCATGCTACGTTTCCCAACATCTTCACTATCAGGATCATAGGAACGTAGATTCTATGAACTAAAATCGTAGAATCATAGGGGTTAGTTTGGATCGTAAATTCGTAGAATCGTATAACAGAATCGCGATTCCGGCAACCTTGCGTCAAACCCACCCCAAATTCTCCAAATCGACCTCCACCCTCATCTGACTAGCCATCTTCCTCTTTATTTTGTCTTCGTCCACGACATTCCTTGTCTGTCTTGCTCGCCCACCCTAGCTCTTGTGTAGTTCCCATTTGATCCCAACCCGCAGTGTCGCCACCGCCATCACCCGTTCGTCCTGGATGTCCTTGATGCCCCGATACGTCCTACTCCACCCGACATACACCTCATCTGCCACGTGCTTGAAAAAATATTTGAGTTGTTTTTTCAGGTAATTTTGTGCATTTGTAGGCAAATGATGTATTGGTGCTTAACGGAGCTTGCTGAGTTTATTTTCAAGGAATTCATCGATGAGTCGGATTTGTACATCGATATTCTTGAACGGTCTCTGTTGTTCAAGAGACTTTGCGATGGGATGCACCGGCATGCAACTACATTGTCGATGGGCATGCTACCTTTTCTATGTATCTATCCTCAGTGGGTGGCGATTTGTGAAGACATCCCTGACGCTCAAGGTAACAAAATAAGATGACACTTTGCACAAATGCAAGCATGTGTAGGGAGAATGTGAAGACGACATTTGGAGTGCTCCAAGCTCGTTTGTATTGGTCATGCAGTTGCAAATATGTGGGATTTAAAGACACTATGGCAGGTGATGACTTATCGTGTAATCTTGCATTTCATGATTGTGGAGGATAAGGACGATAGGTATGCATGTACGTACTATGACTTTGAGAAGCCCGGAGTACAAGTCAACCTTCCGAAACAAGATGGAGCGCATGTTATTAACTTTCTAGATATGTATTGACAACTTCAAAATCAACAAACGCAACTGCTCAATGATCTTGTGAAACATATGTGGATTCACATAAAAATAATAATTAAATTGGTGATGTTGTATTACTTTTTTTAGTAGTATTACTTTTATGTTTGAAGCTTGAACTATGCACTCCAGATAATATTCATGTTTGATGTATTTTTTTCATTTGGACTATTTAATATTGAATTGTTGTGTGTTATTTTCATCGATGTGTGCCATTTGTATGATAGCATTATCCGGGTGCATGTGATTGTATAAATTCAAGGTTTTGAAAATTAAGGATGCGATTGTTTGGACGGACAAATAGAGTTCGCCGTCTCTTATCTGTGAACGTACGAACCCGTCCACAGACAGATGCTCTTAGGCAAGTATGGTTCGAGATGTTCTTACAGTGTCACGATTACTCCCTCCGTCCCATAACATAAGAACGTCTTACATAACGGGAGGGAGAGAGTAGCTCCTAAATGTAAACACAAAACATAGTTTGGCGCAGTGCTCCATGACTTCACCGTAGAGCTCAGCGCAATTCTGTGCTTGTTCTTGGGAGAAATTGACCTTCGGGGAGTAAGCAAATCTCATAACAGAGGTAGCCACGTCACGCCAGGACTCGACTACTCAATCAATTGTTGGTTTGCCTCTTTCCATCGGAGCTGAGCTCAGTCGCAGGATTTGACGTCAAAGCCCATTGAGCGGCCCACCGGCGGCGACATGGGCGGTTCCCTGCTGATGCCGCTGCTGAGCAGCGTGGCCGCCAAGGCCGCCGACGCGCTGGTGGGCGAGCTGCTGCGGGCGTGGGGGCTGGACGCGGCCCGCCGGAAGCTGGAGCTCCACCTCTCGGCCGTCCAACACATCCTGCTCGACGCCGAGGCCAAGAGCCGCACCAACCCCGCCGTCCGCCGCCTACCAAGCCGACGACGTCCTCGACGACTTCCGCTACGAGGCGCTGCGCCGCCGTGCCGCCGCCCAGATCCGCCGCCGCTCCGCGGCACGCAAGGTTCGTCCTCCTCCTGCCTTCTTCCCCGGCTGGCTCTGTTTTCCTTCTTTTAGATTTATTAAGGGGCTCGCCCCCAATTTCAGTCAGCATGATAAAACTGATAATAAAACAGTAGAGTATAAAACACCAACAATCCGCTGGACCACCAGCAAATTTCAGAAGGAAAATCTATAGCGAAAATAACCTACAGGAAACTTCAGAATATTACAAACCAGGCCTCAGCCACAACAGCTCACAGACCAAGCCGGACTACAAAGCATCACTGGCTAAACTGTTGTCGACGCATGTCCTGACATACCCCAGGATCCGGAAGCTCATCCTGCAATCCTCGAGTCACCCGGCGCCCAGCCAAGTTTAATGATCATAAGCCAGAGAAACGCCTTAATTTTCAGAGTAATCTTAGTGAACCAAAGTCTCCTTGAAGGGCACTTGACTTGCAAAGCTTTCAGCATTGTATAGAGAGATTTAACTGTAAAATTGCCAGACTTGTCAAAGTCTTACACATCTATCTTTTTCATCTGTCAGTACTAAAGTGATACACAATTTTCAATTTAAGGTTTTTATTTGGAAACGTAAGTCTTCTGATTTTGATTTATTTTTTCTCATTTCAGGTGATGAGCTACCTCACCGTCAATAGTCCGGTTGTTTTCCGCCTTTCCATGAGCAGGAAGATGAAGGAAGCCCTCAAAATGATAGATGAGCTGGTTGTGGAGATGAACAATTTCCACTTCCTACAGCATGCCGAGGCACCAACCCTTGTTCATCCGCAAACGCATTCTCATGTTTTTTTTTGACCCGGGCCATAACCCCTTTCCATTAAAAGCATAACGGAAATACAAAGTTCATCCAACACAGACCCAACATAACGGCTACAGCATGAGGAAACTAGAAAGGGGTAAGGCGAGATCAAAGCACCACTGGGAAACCCACTATGAGCACTCGTCATCGAGCAGCTCATCGTGGGGCGAAAACCCAGTGACACCTAGCATCACGCAAACCTCTAGACCTAACCAAATCAAGGCAAACTCCAGCAGGAACCACAACAGTTCAACACCACCATGCCCGTAGGCTAACACACAGGAAGAGCAAAAAAAAACAACTCGCGCAGGAGTGAGATAAAACCAAACTAGGCAGACACAACGTTGGAGCTTCGTAGATTGTGGAGTAGCATCAGTTCGTCGTTGACGGAGGCGCACAAATCCTCATCATCGTCGATGCATTCGACCTCAGCATCTTGGCTCCACGCTCCATGGACTCCCGTTCCTCGCCGGCCATCAAACCTGCCCAGTATGTCAATGTTGATGAACCAGAGATCGTCGGCAAACAAGATGAGAAGGAACAAGTGGTAAAGATATTGCTCGACCACTCCCACAACAACAGTGATAATAATAACGTTATGGTGCTCCCCACCATAGTTGGTATGGGGGGAATTGGTAAGACCACCCTTGCTCAACTTGTGCACAATGATCAAAGAGTGGTGCATCATTTTGAGTTGGTTATATGGGTCTGTGTCTCTGACAAATTTGTTATCGAAGAAATAATCCGGTCTATAATACAAGTGGCCACGATGAAGAAGTGTGATTTGACTAACATGGAGGCACTGCAGAAGGATCTTATTTGGGTGTTGGGCAAGAAAAGGTACCTCCTAGTGCTAGATGATGTTTGGAATGAAGATAGAAAGAAGTGGAATGATGTGAGATCATTGCTATGTTCACATGCTGGCTCGGGTAGTGCTATACTTGTGACAAGCCGCAGTGATCAAGTTGCTTCTATGATGGGCACACTTCCTTCGCATCAGATGTCACTTCTAAATGAGGATCTATCATGGCAGCTTTTCACAGAAACATGTTTCGAAGAGAAGTAGAAAAGCAAGACGAGTTGATTTCGATGACTAAGAGTATTGTCCACAAGTGTAAGGGGTTGCCTCTTGCTATCAAAACCATGGCAGCTTTACTTCGTTCAAAGCATCATAGCGAGTGGTTTTCTGTTCTTGATAGTGATGTCTAGAAGAATGATATCCTTGCAACTGGTATTGTACCTGCATTACAGCTAAGCTATGATCACTTGCCATCAGAAGCAAAAATATGCTTTTCCTTCTGTGCTATTTTCTCCAAGGATAGCCTAATGGATAAAGACATGTTAATCCAGCTATGGATGGCAAATGACTTTATTGCATCAGAAATAAGAGGCCAACACATTTTCGATGTGCTGGTTTGGAGATGTTTCCTCCAAGTAGATGTGGAGATTCAAGAGAATCTGCTCTTCAAACTTCAAGATGAGTCTTCGTTAAAAAAATTATATAAAGATGAGTTCATCCACAAACCAACTACCTGCAAGATGGATGATCTCATGCATGATCTTGCTAACTTCGTAAGTGGAAATGATTGCTCCATTCTGCAAGAATCTTCATCATGTCAAGTAATTCTGCAAGAACCCACAGATGCCAGCTCATTACAGCATGAGGTTCGACATTTATCTCTTGATTATATCAGTAATAAGACTATTGCAGCCATGAAGGAAATTCTAGCTCCCCGACCCCGCACAATATTAGCCCAACCAGAGTGGGATTGGTCTGGGACGTCAAAATTCATGTCCTTAAGAGCATTGTAAACATTCTTAGTCAAAACCCGTATGACAAATTTGAAGCATCTTCGCTATCTGGATTTTTCTTATTCTGATATATCAACACTGCCTGAAGCCACTACCATGTTGTGTAGCTTGCAAACATTGAAGCTCATTGGTTGTCAAAATCTTAAGAAATTACCAGAAGGCATGAGATTTATGAGCAGTCTTCGGCACATCTTCCTCGTTGGGTGTCATCTTTTGGAGCGCATGCCAAAAGGTATTCGTCAGCTGAATTCTCTACAGACGTTGACGAGTTATGTCATTGATAGTGATGCAGGTCGTGGAATTGATCAACTGAAAGATTTGAATCTAGGCGGTGCCCTTTCTTTGACTGAGTTGAGGAAAGTGCATGGTACAGACAATGCTAACAAGGCAATATGTCCACCAAGCATAATTTGAAACGGTTATCACTTGATTGGGCTAATGGACCTTACAGCACACATGTTGGATATGAAGTACATACTAATGCAGAAGGAATATTAGAGGCCCTTCGTCCTCACAAAAGGCTTGAAGTTTTACTGTTATCTAATTATCCTGGTGCTAAATTGTCATCATGGATGCACAATTCTACACTGTTAGAACATATCATTGAACTTTCTCTGGCTGGATGTAAGAGCTTCAGTGATCTTCCACCATTGTGGCAGCTGCCCTCTCTCAGGTACTTGGACTTGGATAATTTGGATAGCTTGGCAAGTATATGCGTTGGTAACGATGATACAGACAATGTGAAATTCTGCATTTCTCCACCACCCCTTTTTCCTAAGTTGGAAACCATGATAGTTTCCAACATGCCTAAGCTAGAGAGATGGCACCAGGAGGTGACAGGACAAATAGCAGTTGTATCATTCCCTCGGCTCAAGAAGCTAAATATTTCTGAATGCCCAATGCTAGCAAGCATGCCCAAGATGCTCCCTTTGCTTGAAGATCTACAGGTAAAGGAGGCAAGAGATATTCCCCTTTACCATCTGATGAATCTGTCTGTGCAATCTAATCTTGAGTGCAAAGGCTCCATTTCTGTCGAACCTGAAGGTAGTCGGCAGCCTATTGACCTTCATTTCTCGAGGCTTGGTGACTCTGACATGAAACTGAGACTCAAAGGTTTGACGGAAAATGTAGAGCGCATTGAAGAGGAGCTGAAAAGAATACCTTGCAGATTTATCAAGGAGCTGGGCATAATAGACTGTGACTGCCTTTTATCATCTGAACTATCCCAAATACAACGGAATATATGGAACTGTTTTGGTTTTGTTGAAAGAATGTGGATTTCAGGCAACAATAATATAGTACAATGGCCAGCAGTGGAATTCAGAAACTTGAATCGTCTTCAACGTCTAGACTTGTTTGGCTGTCCCAACTTAACTGGCTCACTTCCATCAACAATATCTGATGACAAAAATGTCCTCCTTCCCCGACTCCGGGATCTTCGAATTGTCGAATGTGAAAATTTGTTGGAGGTTCCAAAGCTGCCTGCATCTCTTGAGAAATTGCACATCATTGCTTGTCCAAAGCTGGTATTCATGCCAGCAAATCTTGGAGACATCAAAAATTTGAGAAAACTCGAGGTATTTGAGTGCGAGGCCCTGACGGCATTTCCAGATGGAATGTATGGAGTGCCTGCGCTCAAGAAGCTGTGCATGGAGCGTTGCCCAAGGGTAGAGACACTACCGGAGGGACTCCTGCAGCAGCTCCAGCCCTGGAGAAACTATGTATCCGTGACTGCTCCAACTTGGAGGGAGCCTTCTCAAGAGGAGGCGCTTACTGGAATCTGGTTGAAGGAATTCCACAGAGATCAGTTGGCTGATTCCATGCGCTAAATGTGCTTAGGTTGCCTTCAATTGGGATACTTGTGTCTCTGCTTATGTATGCCGGCCTCATGGAGTTGTGTGTTCCAACGAGGTACATATACCCTCATCTATATTTACCTTGTTCTCATTCTTTAAAATTATAACTTTGTCCACAACTTAGCACAACACTTTGTAACTCAACTTCTAATTGCTGATGAAATGCTTCATCGATCGGTCTATTAATTATATCTTGAGTACAACCTACCTAGAGTTGATGTCCTTGCACAGTCAAAACTCAAAAGCACTTGTATCTGCTATCACGTTCAACTTATATGTTGAGTAAAACATTCTGAAGAGTCTTCATGCCTTTTTCACGTATCTGCTATCATGTCCTAATGAATCGCATTGGGTACGGCTACTGCAGTTGTACCTGTACATGCATCACAGCAGTAAGGGAAAGCCATTTCTTGTACAAATCAAGTTCATTGAAGTTTATACTCGCCAGTACGCACACACCATGGCCCATGCATTGCCTTAGTATGATACTCCCTCCGTCTCAAAATAAGTGTCTCAACTTTGTACTAGCTCTAGTACAAATTTGTACTAAGCTCAAGACACTTATTTTGGGACGGAGGGAGTATATATTACGTACATACTTTTGATTCAAGAATACCAGATTTTGCCAGTATGCAGATCTGCAAACGCAACTGTTAGGTTCTACCATGGATAGATTATACTTTCTTAGCAAACTATGGTCGTAGCTTTATGGACTGCAATGAGTCAATATATATTGCGCAATCTTCAAATAATAACTGTAACTGTTACTGCCTGAAATAATTTATTGACTGGGATTTCCTTTAGCTCACCAAATTGCTTAGTTCCCACTCAAGTATGTCGTTCTCGTCAGACAGAAGATGAGATTTTGTAAATACAATATCTGCTTACTTAAATAATGAATCTTTGCACTTATGCGGAGATGCATACATGTCTTCCAGTGTTATGCATAACTTAACCTTCAGATTAATTAGATCATATTCCATTGTTCTTTTGTTTCTCTTCACATGTTCCTTTTAAGTCTGTCATCTCTACAAAAGTTCAGTTGCGAGTTGCGACAGAACAACTTGATCGACCACTCATTTTTTGTGCTTAACCTACATAATATGCATGGCGATGGTTGTTGGGAACTTTTTTTTTACTACTGCGACACTAAAACATCTGCATTATAGATTAGTGGTACAGTAAGTATGTACTGGAATCAATAGTGGTGTACTGCTTCCACCGTTAACAGCATTTGTCCTCCTCTTGCAGCAATGACAATCCACACACATTTCCAACCTGGCACTGCCGAATTGATCATATGATGTGCGGGCGGGATGTCGTTGAACATTAGCAACTTGTCATGATTCAGCTGTCGGTAGACGACCCTGACGCTTGTGCAGTTGTGCTGACTGCTTCTTGCACATGTTCCCTGCTGCTGTTCGTGATCTTTGCCGCGTGGTTACGAGTGCTGCGGAGCCGCCTGCCTGGTCGTCTGCAACTCTGAAGTGCTGGTATGCTGCAACGAGAAGCAGGGCAGGGTATCCCAGAGGTTGCGACTGAGATGGAAGAGGGCCTCCAGTGCGGCAGCCATGCCTTCCCTGGTGCGGGGTTCTGCTATGGTGGTGCTCTTCGTGCGGCTTTTGAGGGCCTCCGGTGCCGTGGATCTCCAGGAAGGGAGGGGATAGGGTTCCCCTCCTCCGGTGGTTCCCTCTCCAGCTCGTCGAGGGAGCCAGAGCTTCTGATTTTTTGGTCTTGGCCCTTGCTGTTGCCCTTCATCCTGGCAGCTCACCCTCTTTCTCGCCCGATCTTCGGTTTTGGGGCTGCTTGGCTCTAGGTGAGTCGCCGTCGACATGTGAGGAACGCCTGGTTCCGCTCCTGTGGCTTCCTTGGGTGCCATTCAGGCAGGTTCTAGGGTGAACTAGTCCATCGCTCAACGGTGCGGCGCCTTTCGAGCCAGGTGAGGAGGCAGGGGCCTTCTTTGACGATGGAACTGTCTGATTGTGTTCTCCACAAGCCCCTGGTGTTCTGGCAATGGCTTGCCTCTCATCGTCATCGTTTCCTTGCCCTGAGCCGGCAGTTGCCTTCCCCTTGGTTGCGTGTGTGCAAGAGGTCCCTAGCATCTCCTAGCTATTAGCTTCATGTTGATCTGGTATCTAGCTGGTTGTGTGCTATGCAAGCTGTCTCCCAGCGCCTTTGTATCTTTGCCATGTTTGTTTTCCTTTTCTTTGTGTGGTTCGTGGTTGTAATCTATGCAATCCTGGCCGGTTGATGGCTTTGTTAATTCAAAGTCGGGCTCTTCTTGAGCCTTCGTTCTAAAAAAAAGATGGAAGAGGGTCATGATTAGTCTACGGTTAATCATCCGGCGCCTCCCTGATTAAGTTGGACTTTTTAGACGGATTGAAGAGGGTTAAGATTAGGATGTGGTGTCCGTGGCGGGTCCGGAGACCGAGCCCGATCCTGGCCAGGGTTTAAGGCAGCCGCCAACAATAAATTGGTGGGGAGAGCACGCTAGAGGTCCCAGATCAGATCGCAAACCCTCCAACACCCAAGTTGAAGGAGGGCAGTGTTAGAAGGGAGTGAGAGGATTGGTGGAATTGTTGATGTATTGCTTGAGCCTCGTGGGCATATATATAGGAGTATAATGACCTACTTGGAGTACAAAGCAAGCCAGAATATTTCCTAGTCTAACCTATGTTTCCTAATACAATCACGTTACTCAACATCCCCCCGCAGTCACAACGGTAGCGATGCAGACGGTGAGACTGGAGAAGAATCCGAAGGCAAGCCGACGGACACCCCCCCACAGTCGTAACGGTCGACGCATCACGGAGTCGTGGCTGGAGTGGAAACCAACGAGGTTGCTCAAGCAGGCGGTAGCCCTTTGTGCCGTTTGTCGATGTAGCCGAGAGCGTGTGTGGTGGAGCCGTGGTCGAGGTAGCCGTGCGAAGAATGTCGTGGTCGATGTCGAGTCGGGGTGGCCGGTGTCGAGGAAGTCGCCGTGGAGCCGCGGGCGCAAGGGGGCGTCGAGTTAGCATGGGCGCAGTGGTGCCGAAGTAGTGGTGCGCCGGAAAGGGGATGTTGCTGACGACGTGTCGCGACGGGTTTTCCAAGCCCGGGGACACATCATAGACGAAGGCACGCACCGGTGTTGCCAGCACCGGGCATGCGTAGACTAGGACATGCACGAGTTGTATGCCATGTCGAAGAAGTCGGAGGGCCAGCAGAGAAGAACTCGACGACGGTTGCGGCGTCCATCGGCACGGGCCAATATCACCAACGGTGGTCGGAGTAGACGAAGTGGTCGGGGTAGATGACGGCGACGCTGACGACGGGCTGGTGCTGGATGAAGACAAAGGAGGTGGATGGGCGGCTGGGGCGGCTACGGGGTAGCGGCAGCGGCGACCAAAGAAAAGCGGCGGTGGCGGCCTGACGGCGAGGCAGCGGCTTGATTAGGAGCGCGGCGGCGGTGCTCGAAGTAGGTGGAAAACCCTGACAACATGACGAAGACCGGCGCGGACGGTGGCGTTCCCGCGCCAAGGGAGATGGCGCGGCTCATATCACGGGAGGTCAACGCGCGGTGACGGCGGAGTGGACCGTGGGCCGCGGCGCTACGGCCCGAAGGAGCAACGCAGCGGCGGCGGGCAGGTCGGGGCGACGGCGGGAAGACCTCGGGGCGGTGACGGAGACCGCGGGCCGCGGCGCGACAGCCCGAAGAGGCGGCGCAGCGGAGGAGCGCGGGTCAGTGCAACCGCGGGCGGCCTCGGGACAACGGCATGGACCGCGTGCCATGCTCGCTACGGCCCAACGAGACGATGCAGCGGCGGCGCGAGGGTCGGTGCGGCCACGGGGACGACCAGGAGCGGACGGCCTCGGGGCGGCGGTGGACCATGGGCCTCGGCACTACGGCCCGAATGGGCTATGCAGCGGTGACGTGGGTCGGTGCAGCCAGGAGAAGAACCACGGGGCGGCGGCGCTACGGCCCGATGGGGCGACGCAGCGGCAGCCCGTTGCTCGATCGGTGGAGGGACGCACTGAACTCGGGGACGATCTTCACGGGACCTGCGGAGGCGCGCGAAACCGACGGGCCAGGTCGGTCGCACGACGTAGATGAGGCGGGTCGCGGCGGCGGGCGGGTGATCAATCCGATCGTGCGCGAGGTCGGGGACGCCGCTCGGTGGAGACGGGGTGGTGGCGGAGTCCGAGATGAAGCCAGCGACGGCGGGCGGCAGGGCGGCTATGATTGGCCGCCGCATGGCGTGAGGCCGCCGGATCGGGTGACGCAGGAGTCCCGGTCGGAGCAGGGCGGTGATGGCCGGCGTAGATCAACGGGCGGGCTGGCGCGCGAACAGCGGCGGCGAAGGGCCGCCGCATGACGCGAAGCCGCCGGGTCGGAGCAACCGGCGGGCATACGCGCGGACGATGCGCGAGGCCGCTGGGTCGGGGCGACTGGCGGGCAGACGCGCGGACAACGCGCGAGGCCGCCGGGTCAGTGAAGAAGCCGGGCGATCGCGCCAGGGTTGGAGTAGAGGCGCACGGGATCGACAACGGCGGTGGGCGACGCAAACCGATCAAGATTAGATCGGAAAATCAAAAAGAAACTGACGATCAAGATGACCGGCTGGAGAGAGAAAACCCCGGAGCAAGGGCTCGGGGAAAAGATTCTCTAGGGCAGCCGACCAACACGGCCGACGGATGAACCCTAGGTACAGGCGGCGCGGCCCCCGGCGGCGGTCATGGAGGCCGACCGCCCCAGGGACGGCGCGCGGGTGCGGAAGCAGCGGCGGCTAGGGTTTAGAACCCGGAAACTGATACCATGCTAGAAGGGAGAGAGAGGATTGGTGAAATTGTTGATGTATTGCTTGAGCTTCGTGGGCATATATATAGGAGTATAATGACCTACTTGAAGTAAAGGCAAACTAGAATATTTTCTAGTCTAACCTATGTTTCTTAATACAATCACGTTACTCAACATCCCGCAGTCACAACGGTAGCGACGCAGACGGTGAGACTAAAGAAAAATTCAAAGGCAAGCCAACGGACAGACAGGACGATCATGGAGGATTCCAAAACGGCAGCGGCGGTGCTCGACGAGGAGAAGACGCAGACGCAGACGGAGACGGAGCCGGCGAGCGTGAGGTGATCGACGGCAAGAAGATGGTGTGGAGGAAGCTGCCCGAGGAAAAGGTGCAGCGCGTGCTCTCCTTCAGCCCCAAGCCGCTCAAGATCCCTCACGGGCCCGTCAACAACCCCAAGATCATCGACTCGATAAAGGGGTGCATGGACGACCTCGAGCTCCTCCGGCAGAGCCAGGAGGCCATGCGCGAGGAGCTCCGCACCGAGGGCTGCGTCATGGGGTGGGTCACCAACGACGATGAGTAGGAGGAGCAAGACGCAAACCTGAAACCTGGGTTATCAAATTCAGAGCTTTTATCTATGTAGTATTATGAAACTTATACTGCCTTATAATGTAGTGGCATCTTGGGCGTGTTTGGAGAGAGATTACCATTGAGGTACTAGTAGTACTCCGCCTGGTTTTATTGGTCCCTTCATATTTTGTGTTTAAATTTGACAGTAGATTTTACTAATAAATTATAAGTTATATGTCATAAAACTTATATTGTCGGATTCGTATTTGAAAGAGGTTTCTAATGATACTATTTTAGGTATATCTTATTTTTAGATAGTTAAATCAAAGATTAAAATTTGACCCAAACTACAAAGAAAAGTAATAAATCATGACGGAGGTAGTAGTACTCACAATGTAAAAAAATATAAGAACGTTATACCATAGTGATCTAAATGCTTTTATTTCTTTATGAGGGGAGTAGTTAAGATGATCTAAGAGCATCTCCAACAGCCGCGCTTCGCGCCGCGCGCTAAAAACTAGTATGGCGCGCGCGCTTCGGCTGGTTTAGCGCGGCTGCCAACGCTGGCTCCAGCAGCCGCGCTATAATGCAACGCGCGCGTCGCTCCAGCAGTGCGCAAAAATACAGTGCGCGCGGCACGCACAAACCACATATACATTTTAAATAAAAGCAAAAATGCTCAAACAAACAAAATAAATCAACAATAAATAGTTCAATTTCGTTATCATTACAACCCAAACAAATAGTTTATCATTCAGTACAACAAATACTGCAATAAACACAACAAATAGTTCATGAACAATACAATGTCGAATGCAGAAATCATGCTCTTTGTCGTCCATTCCATGCCCACCACTCTTCAATCAGTTCCTTCTGAAGTTATTTTGCGTTGCGGGACGCCGAATAGTATGATAGGAGGCAACAAAACGGGCTACCCTTTCAGTTCCCCGTCGCACTCGCACGGGATGTCCCAAGAGCTCATACTGTGAGTAGTCTAAATCTTGGCCACGCTCATTCTTGATGATCATGTTGTGCATGATCACACAAGCGTGCATGATGTATCAAAGCATTTTTTTGATCCCAAAATCTAGCCGGTCCTCTCACAATAGCAAATTGGGCTTGCAAAATCCCAAATGCTCTCTTCACATCTTTTCTAGCCGCCGCCTGAGCATTGTGGAAATCAAGATTTTTTTCACCTTCCCGCTTTTTCAATGGCTTCACGAAGGTTTGCCACTTTGGATAGATGTCATCCGCTAGATAATAGCCATAGTTGTACGTACGGTCATTTGCTATAAACTGCACCGGTGACAACTCACCATTTGCAATCTTATTCATCAGTGGTGATGTAACGCTCTCGATGCGGCTATAGCTCCCACGTGTCGAGGCACGACTTAGAGGCATAACCGCATTGAAAGCAATGTCGCAAGTCAGGCAATCATTACAACATCCCATGTAATATATAATAAAAGGGGGAGATAACATAGTTGGCTTACACTCGCCACGTCACATCAGAGTACATAAATAACATCCATCAAACAAACACCCATGGCCCGACTACGACGCCAAAATAGGAAAGAACCCAACATGCGACAAGGTCCTGAATCGATAACCCCAACTAGGCACCACTACTGATCATCCGGAAAGGACACGTAGTATCGCTGAGAGTCCTCGTCGAACTCCCACTTGAGCTCGTAATCGTCAACTGGAGCAGAAACACCTGGACCTGCATCTGGAGTTGTAGTATCTGTGAGCCACAGGGACTCAGCAATCTCACACCCACGCGATCACGACTATTTAAGCTCATAGGAATGGATAAGGCAAAATATATGTGGAGCTGCAGCAAGCGACTAGCATATGTGGTGGCTAACTTATACGCAAAGAGAGCGAGAAGAGAAGGTGAAGCACGAGCGAGAAGCTAAAGGAACATCCTGCGCAAGCATAACTCCAACACCGTGTCCACTTCCCGGACTCCGCCGAGAAGGGGCCATCACGGTAACACACACGGTTGATTCATTTTAATTAAGTTTAGTTCAAGTAATCTACAACCGGACATTAACAAATTCCCATCTGCCCATAACCGCGGGCACGGCTTTCGAAAGTTCAATCCCTGCAGGGGAGTCCCAACTTAGCCCATGACAAGCTCTCACGGTCAATGAAGGAATAGACCTCCTCCCAGGACGTTCCGATCAGACTCGGTATCTCGGTAACTCAAGACACTTCGACAGGTTAAAACAAGACCAGCAACACCGCCCGAATGTGCCGACAAATCCCGATAGGAGCTGCACATATCTCTTTCTCAGGGCACACTCAGATTGTCTTAGGTACGGGTAGGCCAGCCCAGAGTTGCCCCTGGTAGCCACCGGTAGCTGACAGGTGGACCAACACTCAGAGGAGCACTGGCCCGGGGGGGTAAAATAAGATGACCCTCGGGCTCCGGAAACCCAAGGGAAAAAGAGGCTAGGTGGCAAATGGTAAAACCAATGTTGGGCATTGCTGGAAAAGCTTTAATCAAGGCGAACTATCAAGGGGTTCCCATTATAACCCAACCGCGTAAGGGACGCAACAATCCGGGAACATAGCACCGATATGACGGAAACTAGGGCGGCAAGAGTGGAACAAAACACTAGGCGAGAGGCCGAGCCTTCCACCCTTTACCAAGTATATAGATGCATTAAGATAACATAGCAATATAATGGTATCCCAACAAGTAAATAAATGTTCCAACGAGGAACGGCTCCAATCTTCACCTGCAGCTAACAACGCTATAAGAAGGGCTGAGCAAAGCGGTAACATAGTCAATCAACGGTTTGCTAGGACAATGGTGGGTTAGGGGTTCAACATGGCAATTGGGAGGCTGACAAGCAAAAGGTAGGCATCGTAGCAGTGGCAAAGCAAAAGAGCGAGCAAACTAGCATAGCAAAGATAGTAGTGATTTCGAGGGTATGATCATCTTGCCTGCACAGTTGTCAGAGTTGACTGGATCCTCACAAGCAAACTCAACGGCCTCCTCAGTAGCGAACTCGTCTCCCGGCTCTACCCAACAAGACAAACAAGCAACAAGGATACAATCAACCACGGGCAAGACCAAGCAATATGATGAAATGACGATATGCTATGCGGGATGCGATGCGGGATGCAAAATGCAAGATATGACAGGAAATGCATGAACCTGGCATCAACTTGGAAAACCAAGTGTGCCACTGGATAGAGGGGATGAAATCGCTTGAAAACGATGTAAAGATCATTGGAATCGGAGCTACGGTTTGGAAATGGCAAGCGTTTTAAGATACGACACCGGTCTGCGATTAACAGCAAGTAGGCATCTAAATGCAACGAAAAGAACATGCTACAGCCACCAAACCTGAAAACAAAATACATGGCAGTGAAGTACATAAGATGGTTGACAAAACACTAGCACTGAGCCATAGGCAAATTCATCCATTAAGGGGTTCAAACAAGCATGGCTAAAACGCAAATGCAAAACAGATTTCAGACTTGGTGAAATTAACACTAGTCTAAAATTTCAGATCACGATACTCTCTTCGGAGCAGCAAAACAACATGACAGAAAACCTGAACATGACAAGTAAGAACATGGCATGGAGCTACTCAACAAGCTTAACAAAACACCCAAAGTGACCTGGGGCCAAAAGGGTTCACAAAATACTCTACCGAGCTCACGAACATCGCTCGGACACAATCAGTTTTCAGACTTAGTGAAAACTGAGACATGCTGAAATATAACTCACGAAGGCATGTAAACAAGCTCGATGCACTCACTACAGGGCAAGTCATGGCAAGGAAAGCATATAACCAGCAAGAAGGCACAATGTGCTAGCTACACATGGCAAGAACAAAGGCATAGCATGCAAGGAACACTAACGGGAGCATCGGCTAAATCGCAAACGAGTTGATGATCTGCCCAGATTAACAACGAAGCAAAAGTTGAGCTCGATTGAGTCAACCTAGAGCACTCCACATATGCCAACAAAGACATGGATGGATAGAGCATAACATAAATATCAAAACTCCCTTACTGATCATCCTCAAAAGAGGCACGGATCATTAGGAAACAAGCTGGACATATAGCATCATGAACTAAAATATCCCAGACTTAGTGAAAATCGCTAAGTCTCTGAAATCTGCAATCTCAGGTACCTCTCTTCGCAAGCTTGCACAAGACAACACACACATCCTAAAAATACATGGGTGACACCTCTGGAAAGAAGACAAAATGCTTAACAATTCATCCCAAAGGGGCACAGGCATATCATGCACGAATTAAACATGGCAAAAATGACAAAAGTGCATGATGAACTAACGGATCTGCAATTTAACTCACGAAGCCTCCTTCTAACAGCATTTTGGGTATCAAGATGACCTCAAATGCGAATGATGCAATGGAATCAAATGATGTACATGTCGAGACGAAGATTTTGATATATCATATGTCCAAAACGGACCTACGGTTACGGAGATACAAGCAGTCAAAGATAGCATAAAAATCTAGAGGGAGAGGGAAGAAGTCAACCCTAGAATTTCGGATCTGAGATCCAGATCGGGGCACTGTTCACGGCGGCACTGTAGCAGCTCGGCGCCGGAGTTGGGAGCTCGCGGCGGCGAGGGAGGAGGCGGCCGGAGCGGGGAGGAGGTCGCCGGGGCGACGCCGGCGTGGAGGAGGACGGCGCGGCGCCGGGCGGCACGGCGAGGAGGCGAGGCGAGGCAGCCGGTGGCTGG
>NC_057810.1:662903356-662912783 GCF_018294505.1 Triticum aestivum | reverse complement strand
TGGCGGGCGCTGGGTGGCTGAGGCGGGCGGCGGCGGACGTTGTCCGGCCGGGGGCGGACACGTCCGTCGGCGCGGATCTGGCGGGGATGATTTTTTTTTAGGGTTTCGGGGAGAGGGAGAGATCCGAAAACGGAGGGGTGTATATATAGGCATAGAGGGAGCTAGGAGAGTCCAAATGAGGTGCGGTTTTTGCCCACACGATCGTGATCGACCGCTCTAGGACATGGAGCAGAGTTTGGTGGGTTTTGGGCCAAATTTGGGGGGTGTTGAGCTGCAACACACACGAGGCCTTTTCGGTCCCTCGGTTAACCGTTGGAGTATCAAACGAAGTCCAAATGACCCGAAACTTGACAGGCGGTCTACCGATAGTAAACCAAGGCCGCTTGGCAAGTCTCGGTCCAATCCGGAAATGTTTAAACCCCACACACGAAAGAAAGCTAAAAATGACCACCGGAGTAGAACGAAGCGCCGGAATGCAAAACGGACAACGGGGAAAATGATCGAATGCATGAGATGAACATGTATGCAAATGCAATGCACGTGATGACATGGTATGAGATGCATGAAAACGAAAACAACACACGGAGACAAGGACCCGAACCCGAGAAATAAATATAACTTGACACCGGAAATGGCAAGAGTTGGAGTACAATTGGGGAAAGTTACATCTGGGGCGTTACAACACTCCACCACTATGAAAAGATCTCGTCCCGAGATCTAGGACTGAAAGAACTCCGGGTACTCAGAACGGAGGTGATCCTCGCGTTCCCAGGTAGCTTCACGGTCGGAATGGTGTGACCACTTAACTTTGAGAAATTTGATTGACTTGTTGCGAGTCTTGCGTTCAGTCTCTTCAAGAATAGCAACTGGGTGCTCACGATAGGAGAGATCTTCTTGGAGCTCAATGTCCTCGAAGTTGACGGTGCGGTCAGGAGTCTTGAAGCACTTTCGAAGCTGAGAGACATGGAACACATCATGAACATTTGCAAAGTTTGAAGGAAGCTCGAGTTGATAGGCGAGGTCGCCTCTCTTGCTAACAATCTTGAAAGGTCCCACGTATCTAGGGGCAAGTTTCCCTTTGATACCGAAGCGACGAGTACCTTTCATGGGAGAGACGCGGAGGTAAACGTGATCTCCAATCTCGAAAACCAGATCACGATGCTTACTATCATAGTAGCACTTCTGGCGAGATTGAGCTGCTTTGAGGTTATCACGAATGACTTTGCACATTTCTTCTGCCTCTGTGATTAAGTCATTACCCAGCAGCTGACGTTCACCGGTTTCAGACCAGTTGAGAGGGGTACGGCACTTCCTGCCATATAGAATTTCAAAAGGGGCCTTGCCCGAACTTGCTTGAAAGCTGTTGTTGTATGAGAATTCAGCATAAGGAAGACAATCCTCCCACTTCATGCCGAAAGAGATCACACAAGCCCTGAGCATATCCTCAAGAATCTGATTGACACGCTCGACTTGACCGCTCGTTTGAGGATGGAAAGCTGTGCTGAAGCGGATGTTGGTGCCCATGGCCTTCTGAAAAGAATCCCAAAACTTGGAGGTAAAGATGCTGCCACGGTCTGAAGATATCACTTGAGGAATACCGTGCAGAGAGACAATGCGAGAGGTATAGAGTTCCGCCAATTGAGCTGCAGTGATCGACTCTTTGATAGGCAGAAAATGAGCCACTTTTGTGAGCTTGTCGATGACAACAAATATAGCATCATTGCCACGCTTGGACTTTGGAAACCCAGTCACGAAGTCCATTTCAATGTGGTCAAACTTCCATTCCGGAATGGCAAGAGGTTGGAGGAGACCAGCTGGCCTTTGGTGTTCTGCCTTCACTCTTCTGCAGACATCACATTCATTCACGAATTGAGCGATCTCGCGCTTCATTCGAGTCCACCAATAAGCTTGCTTGAGGTCCTGATACATCTTCGTACTACCAGGGTGGATGGAGAGGAGAGAGTTGTGAGCCTCGTTCATGATCACCTTACGAAGTTCACCTTTGGGCACAACAATTCGATCCTCGAAGAAGAGAGTGTCCTTGTCATCAAGTCGGTAGCACTTGTACTTGGATTGACTCTTTGCAATACCAATCTTCACCTTCTTCACCATAGCATCAAGAAGTTGGGCTTGGCGAATCTGGTCTTCTAAGGTAGGAGAGACTTGAAGGTTGGCGAGGAAACCTTGAGGAACAACTTGCAGATTAAGTTTGCGGAAAGCTTCACAAAGCTCGGGTTGATAAGGCTTGAGAATCAGACTGTTGCAATATGCTTTTCTGCTCAAAGCGTCAGCAATCACATTAGCCTTGCCTGGAGTATACTCGATACTCGGATTGTACTCTTGAATCATTTCGACCCATCGAGTCTGCCTGAGGTTGAGATTAGGCTGAGTGAAGATGTACTTGAGACTCTTGTGATCAGTGAAAATGTCCACTTTTCTTCCCAATAGAAGATGTCTCCAAGTCAACAAAGCGTGCACAACTGCCGCCAACTCGAGATCATGAGTGGGGTAGTTCTTCTCATTAGGTTTCAACTAGCGAGAGGTATAAGCAACAACTTTCTTCTCTTGCATCAGTACAGCACCGAGACCTTGGAGAGAGGCATCACAAAAGACCTCGTACGGCTTGGTTTCATCAGGCGGAGTCAGAACTGGAGCAGTGATCAATTTCTCTTTCAAAGTGTTGAAAGCAATATCACACTCCGGAGACCAAACGTACTTGACGTGCTTCTGAAGAAGATTTGAGAGAGGCTTGGCGATCTTAGAAAAGTTTTCAACGAATCTTCTGCAATAGCTTGCGAGACCGAGAAAACTGCGGAGTTGCTTCACGTTCTGAGGAGGTTCCCAATTCACAATTGCGGACACCTTCTCAGGATTCACGGAAATGCCCTTGGCAGAGATGATATGACCAAGATAAAGAACCTCATCGAGCCAAAATTCACACTTGGAGAACTTGGCGTAGAACTGATGTTCTCTGAGCTTGTCAAGAACCAAACGCAAGTGCTTAGCATGATCTTCCTTGTTCTTCGAGAAAACCAGAATGTCGTCGAGATAGACCAAAACGAATTCATTGGTGTAGGGGTTGAAGATGAAGTTCATCATACGAGAGAACGTCGGAGGAGCGTTGGCGAGGCCAAAAGACATGACGGTGTATTCATATGAACCAAAACTTGTTCTGAACGCCGTCTTGGGAATATCTTGCTCACGAATACGAATCTGATGATAACCCATACGGAGATCAAGCTTGGAGAATACTTGAGCACCCTTGAGTTGTTCGAACAGCTCATTGATGTTGGGAAGTGGGTATTTGTTCTTGATGGTCTTCTTGTTCACTGGACGGTAATCAACACAAAGTCGACTCGATCCATCCTTCTTCTTCACAAAAAGAACACCACAACCCCACGGAGAAGTACTAGGCCGGATGAGACCCAATCTTTCTTGCTCATCGAGTTGTTTCTTCAACTCCTTCAACTCTTCGGGGCCGAGCTTGTAGGGACGTTTGCACACATGTTCCGTACCGGGCTCAAGTTCAATAACAAATTCAACCGGCCGGTTTGGAGGCATCCCTGGAAGCTCTTCTGGAAAGACGTCTTGATACTCACAAACAACCGGAATCTGCGAAATAGCATCCAATTCACCCTTCTCATTGAGAGAAAACAACCGGATGGTATTATCCCGAGCGGCAAAGACAATGACATCCTCAGACGAATGAGTCAGTTGAATCTGCCTGGCTGCACAATCAAGCTGAGCTTTATGCTTAGAGAGCCAGTCCATCCCGAGAATAAGATCGATATCCGAGTTGCCAAGAATCGCAGGAGAAGCCAAGAACTTGTAGTCACCCAGAGTGATAGAAACATCCGGAACGATGGAGTTAGCCTGCATGCCCTTACCGGGAGAGACAACTGCTAAAGGACTAGGCAAAATTTGTGAAGGCAACCCATGCTTAGATGAAAATGGTCTCGAGATGAAACAATGCGATGCACCCGTGTCAAAAAGAACATTTGCAGGAATATCATTAACAGGAAGGTTACCCATGATCACATCTGACGAGTCCTCTGCCTGAGCTGCATTCATCAAGTTGACCTTGGCGGACTTGGGGTTATGCTTGACCACAGCTGTACTTGCCGATCTGACAGGAGGAGGAGGAAGAAGACGCCTCTGGTTGGTACACTTGTTGGCATAGTGACCCTTCTGTTGGCACTTGTTGCACGTGACCTCTGAAAGCGGACGGTGATACGGAGCACTCGATTTTGGAGCTTGAGACGAAGACTTGTTCTGAAAGCCTGGGTTGGGTGGGTGGGAGAAACCACTGCCACCTTTGCTCTTCTGCTGATATGGCTGACGGAACGGAGGAGGAGGAAGCCAATACTTCTGCTGCTTGACCACTTGAGTAGAAGAAGACGGAGTAATATCTCTGGCACGCTTCCTGGAAGCATCACACCTCATCTGAGCAGCCTCTTGCTTCAGTGCCATGTTGTAGAACTCATCGTATCTCAACGGCTCAAAGAGGACAAGAGCGAGCTGAATTTCCTCACGAAGACCACCCCTGAACTGATAGATCATGCTCTTCTCGTCAGGAACATCCTGCTTGGCAAAACGGGCGAGCTTCTGGAACAATTTGTTGTAGTCATAGACAGACAAAGAGCCTTGCTTCAGATTGCGGAATTCCTGACGCTTACTCTCAACCACACTTTGAGGGATGTGATGAGCGCGGAAATCTTGACGGAAATCGTCCCAAGTGATCAGACGTCCACCTCTGGAATCCTTGTACTGCTGGAACCACTCTGCAGCCTGATCTTTGAGCTGGAAAGAAGCGAACTTGACGAAATCTTCAGGCCTGACGTTGCTGCATTCAAAATGCTTGCCCAGATCCACTAGCCAATCGTCAGCATCGGTAGCCTCAACACAACTGCTGAACGTCTTTGGGCCATTAGCAAGGAACTGGTTCAGAGTAGCAAAGTGGTGCTGATTATGGCCTTGATTCCCTTGACTGCCTTGATTGCGCTCTTGGAGAATTTGCATGATCAACTGTGTGTTTGCATTAGTAGCGGCCATCACAGCTTGCCATGCTTCCGGAGGAGGCGGAGGTGGAGGCGGATCAGGATTCGGAGTCGTGCGTGTTGGAGGAGCCATCCTGAAGAGGTTGACCACCATTAGCACATAGGTAAATAATAATATAGAAGCTGAATCCAACTGAATGAAAATTGCAACATATGGTCTTCACATCCGAACAAAATGAACGAATGCATTCCTCTTCAAATGGTCACATATCCATAAATTGAGAAGCCACGAAGAATTAAGGAAGAGAAATAATTCAACAAGGTACGGATCAAGAACGAATAATCGGTAAGAAATCCCAATCTCAAACCAATATCCGTGGAAGAAGAACTAGAGCTACTAGAATTCCCACCTATGAAACTCCCGAACCTTTCCGGTTATGCAATCAGGTGTTGGGGATACAGGGGAAGCACAATATCTCACCCAAACTAGCAAATCCTACATCCAGCTGTATCCATCCTTCAACACATAACCAGGAAAACTTCGGAAACCATCTACCTCAACCTTCGAAAAGCATCCGTTATACAAGTTATGGCGATACTCCCGAACTCCCGCCCCAGTACTGGGTGGCGTCGAGGTTATCTCACCAACGAACTGTATAAAAGAGATTTCCGATGTCGCGCACATATCTCAAGTATACCAGAATTGCAACGATAAAATTGTGACGACAACACCTCGGAGCTCAACTCCCCGGGACACTGCCACAACCCCTAAAGACAGGAGGCACCAAGAACAATGTTCTTGTCACAAAACCATCGGAACGAAACCAAGATACTCGCGTGACCCTAAAAAAAATTTAATGAAATTTGAGAAGAGAAGAGTCAAAACTCTACGCCAGGATGCCTTACCAGAGCGATGAGGAGGCTGAGAAGTAAAAAGAATTCCTAAGCTCTCCGATATATAATTCCTAAGGACTCAAAACATTTTTCTAGACACAACTCGGCTACTAAAAACGATCAAGCAATGGGGCTCCTAAGGTCGGGGAAGGCTCTGATTACCAACTTGTAACGCCCTCGATGCGGCTATAGCTCCCACGTGTCGAGGCACGACTTAGAGGCATAACCGCATTGAAAGCAATGTCGCAAGTCAGGCAATCATTACAACATCCCATGTAATATATAATAAAAGGGGGAGATAACATAGTTGGCTTACACTCGCCACGTCACATCAGAGTACATAAATAACATCCATCAAACAAACACCCATGGCCCGACTACGGCGCCAAAATAGGAAAGATCCCAACATGCGACAAGGTCCTGAATCGATAACCCCAACTAGGCACCACTACTGATCATCCGGAAAGGACACGTAGTATCGCTGAGAGTCCTCGTCGAACTCCCACTTGAGCTCGTAATCGTCAACTGGAGCAGAAACACCTGGACCTGCATCTGGAGTTGTAGTATCTGTGAGCCATAGGGACTCAGCAATCTCACACCCACGCGATCACGACTATTTAAGCTCATAGGAATGGATAAGGCAAAATATATGTGGAGCTGCAGCAAGCGACTAGCATATGTGGTGGCTAACTTATACGCAAAAGAGAGCGAGAAGAGAAGGCGAAGCATGAGCGAGAAGCTAAAGGAACATCCTGCGCAAGCACAACTCCAACACCGTGTCCACTTCCCGGACTCCGCCGAGAAGGGGCCATCACGGTAACACACACGGTTGATTCATTTTAATTAAGTTTAGTTCAAGTAATCTACAACCGGACATTAACAAATTCCCATCTGCCCATAACCGCGGGCACGGCTTTCGAAAGTTCAATCCCTGCAGGGGAGTCCCAACTTAGCCCATGACAAGCTCTCACGGTCAACGAAGGAATAGACCTCCTCCCAGGACGTTCCGATCAGACTCGGTATCTCGGTAACTCAAGACACTTTGACAGGTTAAAACAAGACCAGCAACACCGCCCGAATGTGCCGACAAATCTCGATAGGAGCTGCACATATCTCTTTCTCAGGGCACACTCAGATTGTCTTAGGTACGGGTAGGCCAGCCCAGAGTTGCCCCTGGTAGCCACCGGTAGCTGACAAGTGGACCAACACTCAGAGGAGCACTGGCCCGGGGGGGTAAAATAAGATGACCCTCGGGCTCCGGAAACCCAAGGGAAAAAGAGGCTAGGTGGCAAATGGTAAAACCAATGTTGGGCATTGCTGGAAAAGCTTTAATCAAGGCGAACTATCAAGGGGTTCCCATTATAACCCAACCGCGTAAGGGACGCAACAATCCGGGAACATAACACCGATATGACGGAAACTAGGGCGGCAAGAGTGGAACAAAACACTAGGCGAGAGGCCGAGCCTTCCACCCTTTACCAAGTATATAGATGCATTAAGATAACATAGCAATATAATGGTATCCCAACAAGTAAATAAATGTTCCAACGAGGAACGGCTCCAATCTTCACCTGCAGCTAACAACGCTATAAGAAGGGCTGAGCAAAGCGGTAACATAGCCAATCAACGGTTTGCTAGGACAATGGTGGGTTAGGGGTTCAACATGGCAATTGGGAGGCTGACAAGCAAAAGGTAGGCATCGTAGCAGTGGCAAAGCAAAAGAGCGAGCAAACTAGCATAGCAAAGATAGTAGTGATTTCGAGGGTATGATCATCTTGCCTGCACAGTTGTCAGAGTTGACTGGATTCTCACAAGCAAACTCAACGGCCTCCTCGGTAGCGAACTCGTCTCCCGGCTCTACCCAACAAGACAAACAAGCAACAAGGATACAATCAACCACGGGCAAGACCAAGCAATATGATGAAATGACGATATGCTATGCGGGATGCGATGCGGGATGCAAAATGCAAGATATGACAGGAAATGCATGAACCTGGCATCAACTTGGAAAACCAAGTGTGCCACTGGATAGAGGGGATGAAATCGCTTGAAAACGATGTAAAGATCATTGGAATCGGAGCTACGGTTTGGAAATGGCAAGGGTTTTAAGATACGACACCGGTCTGCGATTAACAGCAAGTAGGCATCTAAATGCAACGAAAAGAACATGCTACAGCCACCAAACATGAAAACAAAATACATGGCAGTGAATTACACAAGATGGTTGACAAAACACTAGCACTGAGCCATAGGCAAATTCATCCATTAAGGAGTTCAAACAAGCATGGCTAAAACGCAAATGCAAAACAGATTTCAGACTTAGTGAAATTAACACTAGTCTGAAATTTTAGATCACGATGCTCTCTTCGGAGCAGCAAAACAACATGACAGAAAACCTGAACATGACAAGTAAGAACATGGCATGGAGCTACTCAACAAGCTTAACAAAACACCCAAAGTGACCTGGGGCCAAAAGGGTTCACAAAATACTCTACCGAGCTCACGAACATCGCTCGGACACAATCAGTTTTCAGACTTAGTGAAAACTGAGACATGCTGAAATATAACTCACGAAGGCATGTAAACGAGCTCGATGCACTCACTACGGTGCAAGTCATGGCAAGAAAAGCATATAACCAGCAAGAAGGAACAATGTGCTAGCTACATATGGCAAGAACAAAGGCATAGCATGCAAGGAACACTAACGGGAGCATCGGCTAAATCGCAAACGAGTTGACGATCTGCCCAGATTAACAACGAAGCAAAAGTTGAGCTCGATTGAGTCAACCTAGATCACTCCACATATGCCAAAAAAGACATGGATGGATAGAGCATAACATAAATATCAAAACTCCCTTACTGATCATCCTCAAAAGAGGCACGGATCATTAGGAAACAAGCTGGACATATAGCATCATGAACTAAAATATCCCAGACTTAGTGAAAATCGCTAAGTCTCTGAAATCTGCAATCTCAGGTACCTCTCTTCGCAAGCTTGCACAAGACAACACACACATCCTAAAAATACATGGGTGACACCTCTGGAAAGAAGACAAAATGCTTAACAATTCATCCCAAAGGGGCACAGGCATATCATGCACGAATTAAACATGGCAAAAATGACAAAAGTGCATGATGAACTAACGGATCTGCAATTTAACTCACGAAGCCTCCTTCTAACAGCATTTTGGGTATCAAGATGACCTCAAATGCGAATGATGCAATGGAATCAAATGATGTACATGTCGAGGCGAAGATTTTGATATATAAGATGCCCAAAACGGAGCTACGGTTGCGGAGATACAAGCAGTCAAAGATAGCATAAAAATCTAGAGGGAGAGGGAAGAAGTCAACCCTAGAATTTCGGATCTGAGATCCAGATCGGGGCACTGTTCACGGCGGCACTGTAGCAGCTCGGCGCCGGAGTTGGGAGCTCGCCGGCGGCGAGGGAGGAGGCGGCCGGAGCGGGGAGGAGGTCGCCGGGGCGACGCCGGCGTGGAGGAGGACGGCGCGGCGCCGGGCGGCACGGCGAGGAG
>NC_057810.1:662893258-662903042 GCF_018294505.1 Triticum aestivum | reverse complement strand
CGGACGTTGTCCGGCCGGGGGCGGACACGTCCGTCGGCGCGGATCTGGCGGGGATGATTTTTTTTTAGGGTTTCGGGGAGAGGGAGAGATCCGAAAACGGAGGGGTGTATATATAGGCATAGAGGGAGCTAGGAGAGTCCAAATGAGGTGCGGTTTTCGCCCACACGATCGTGGTCGACCGCTCTAGGACATGGAGCAGAGTTTGATGGGTTTTGGGCCAAATTTGGGGGGTGTTGGGCTGCAACACACACGAGGCCTTTTCGGTCCCTCGGTTAACCGTTGGAGTATCAAACGAAGTCCAAATGACCCGAAACTTGACAGGCGGTCTACCGGTAGTAAACCAAGGCCGCTTGGCAAGTCTCGGTCCAATCCGGAAATGTTTAAACCCCACACACGAAAGAAAGCTAAAAATGACCACCGGAGTAGAACGAAGCGCCGGAATGCAAAACGGACAACGGGGAAAATGATCGAATGCATGAGATGAACATGTATGCAAATGCAATGCACGTGATGACATGGTATGAGATGCATGAAAACGAAAACAACACACGGAGACAAGGACCCAAAACCGAGAAATAAATATAACTTGACACCGGAAACGACAAGAGTTGGAGTACAATTGGGAAAAGTTACATCTGGGGTGTTACAGGTGACCGGTTGACAATATTGATGTCATTCAAAAATCCAGGCATTCCAAAGAATGCATGCCGAATCCAAGTCTCCTGATCGGCCACCGCTTCAAGGATTATAGTGGACCCCTTTTTTGGCCGTGGAATTGCCCATGCCATGCCTTTTGACAATTCTTCCAACTCCAGTGCATGCAATCTATTGAGCCAAGCATGCCAGGAAAGCCGCGAGCTTTGTTCATCGCCAATAGTCTTGCGACGTCTTCAGCATTGGGAGATCTCAAATACTCCTCGCCAAACACTTCCACAATTCCCACTGCAAAGCGCTTGACACACACGACGGGTGCGCGTAAGGGCCGGCGGGACTAGGAGGGGGGGCGGAAGCGCGGCGGCGCGGGGATAGGCGGGGGAAGCGCCGGGACGGTCCCCGGGGGGCGCGAGCGGCGGCGGCGGCGCGGCCGGATGGGGGTGGAAGTGGGAGAGCAAGCGCGCGAGAGTCCAGCGTGCGGGAGCGGACGCAGCAAATAAGCGGCGCGCGATTGCGTTTCGGCCAGCGCGTGATTGCGTTTCGGCCAGCGCGCTGAATTGCATATGCCGCACGCGTTGTTTTTGCGCGCCCACTGAAGCAACTACACCGGTTGCGCGCGCACTAAAACCCCCACTTTTACGGTGCGGCGCTAGTTTGGCGCGGCTGTTGGAGATGCTCCAATACTAGAGGTAGCCACGACACTGCAAAATTCAGAGGTTGGCGTTAGAACAGTAATGTGAGTGGATGCTTGGCCGGATCCGATTTCTGAGCTGTCACGAACTGGCCGTACTCATCTTCATTATCCGAATAATGAATTTGTTTGGAAGCTACTAGAGCGGCGTCGGCACCTTAGTGAAGAACAGCTTCCATAGATATACGGCGTGAGCAATGGCGGCTGTTAGAGCCTCTATAATAGCCGATCCTCTAGAAAGTTATCTCTACTCTTATAAAAAAGTAAGTTTATGATGATAATGTGCATGCCATCTTGCAACATAAACCGTCTGATCTATATTTAACGAATAGAAAGCAAACTATGGTAATTCTGCAAAAAGATACCCGCACCTCTTCCATTCATTCTTATCTCCCACAACTTCATTGTTGAGTAATTAAAAAAAGGAAGCCTCTGAAACAATCTAGCACGGCGGACGCTGTCGGTGTCGTCCACCCACGTGCCTCCGCTAAGTCCGACAACCAATCACCACCGCGCCTCACTCCTCACATTACCTCTCTTCTTTCTCGAGATATCATTTTTCGATGAAATTCTCGAGATACCAATTTTTTGATGAAATTTTCGAGATATCATTAGTTTTTACACATGGAATTGCTCCTGCATGGGTCAATCAAAACACGTATTTTGTAAAAGAAATGCATCTTGATGTTCCATGCAATGCACGGACATCTTGCTAGTAAGAGAGTAAAATTTCAATTTTACTCCTCTAATCGGCACCTAGCCTAAACACGTGAGAGGAGTAAAATTACTTCTCCGCCCGACCAGCGTCTATTTTTACTCGACCGCTACTCGCTCTGAATGAAACTTTTCTTAACGTGAAGGCCTTCTTGTGGCCAACCGGTGACTCACATGAAGCCCCCTCGACGCCGATGACCTCACTGTGAACCATAGGCCTCGTCCGGTCCAAGCTCCGTGACGACCGAGCGGCCCAGGTCGTCCTGCACGTCGGCGATGATGACCTTGGCGGCATTCCTGATGAACTTCGTGGTTGCCGCCTTGCCAATGCCGCTCGCGGGCACAATAGCACGCTGGGCTCAATTCCCAGGTCCACTGATCCTCATGTTCCGCATTGAGCCCCCATCTCCACACTCGCACGATCGCGGCGCCTGATCACTCTGTTCCGCGCGTGGCAAGTATTCGACGAAATGCATAAGTCAATTGTAAGTTTTGCTATGCTAAATTTAGGGGAGCGGCTAGAAGCGACCAAAACTTAGTGGAGTAAAAATACTTCACTAAGGTTTACTCGGTGGTTTACTCCTCTATTTCTTAGGAGATCAGCTAGAGATGCTCTAAGAGGTGATCATATCATGTCTTATTTCCAGCGTGGTCAATGGAAGAAAACGAACGACAATAGTCGCTTTGGAAGACAACGATGGTGTGATCTAATGGTAATGAAAGGGACATGTTAGTATGGCCGGGGCCACCGGGGCAAAGCCTCTCGCGGTGGTCGGCGGTGCCGGGAGCTCTCCAGCAGTCCTCTCCCGATTAGATGTCGCCGCTCGGCGCTCGTGTGTGGCTCGCGCCGTGGCCGCCGCCCTAGGTTGGCCTCCCGCAACTCCTCCCCAGGGTAGGCAGAGTCTAGCCTCAGCGTCCAGGCACGTGGAGATGGTCCGTGGTTCAGATCTGGACCGGCACGACAGTGGTAGTTGGGTGCTTCGGTTGTTGCTGGTGAACAAGGATCTCAGAGCTCGAAGGCTCCATGGTTGTGTTGGGGTAGCCGCGTCCTTGCGGATGCCAGCTGGGACGGGTTTTTTCATATTCGGTTTCCCCATCTCCAACGCTGTGACGGCAACAAATGACCACTCCGACCTGCGGCGGTGACATTGCTGCTAATTTTGGTGGCAACCCAAAGGTCTTCATGAGGGATCCCTTGATCTGGTGGTTGCCTTTGGCAGTGAGAGGCAATTTACAAACGATGACTTGACGCGGTGGGCATGGTTTGTGTAGCTACGACGGTCGTTTTTTTAGCCCAACTGCATGTAGCTGTTGGGATCGCGAAAAAATGGTGGCAACGATACATGAAGGTCTGAGGTGAAATCCTAGGCCTGACACATGTTGGTCGTAGCTGGGAATGGTAAAGTTTTTGCATCGTTACCTTATTAAAGGTATTGCTCGGATATGTTCGGACTAGTTTTTCATGGTAAAAGCTAGAATCTGACTTATGGCAGTTTGATCTGGTGACGATGACGCATGACCATCGCTTCTTTTCTGGAGGCGTTGCTATTGAAGGATCCGGTTGTCCTCGCGGTGTCATGAGATGGTTGGTACGAATATGGTCATAGTTGTGGTTTCTCGATCGCGGATTTGATCTCTTCGGGGTTTTTTCCTCGCTCAGGCATAGTTTTGGTCTTATAAGTATGATTTTCCTATTTGCCCGCGTGTTTTTTTTCGTTGGTGTTAGCTGTGTGCACACTAACTGTGCAAAGGCCGGGTGTGTGCTTATTATATGTATTATCTGATTGATGCTTCAATTTGAGTTAATAAAATTTACACTTTGTCAGGGAAAAAAATGACATGCCATTTTTCCTTCGTTTCTCTTCAGATGTTCCTTATCTGTCATCTCAACAAAAGTTTACTCATGACAGACCAACTCGACCGACCACTGCTTTCTGGAAACCTATTTTTTTTTACTACTGCGACACTAGCCTCTGCATTAAATGTAAGCAAAAAAAACCTCTGCATTAAAGATCAGTAGTACAATAAGTATGTACTGAAAACCAATAGTTGCGTAGTGCTTGCACCATTAATACTTGGTCTGAATGTCTGTCCGATCAAGCTAAACTCTTTCTCCTGGTTTCGTAATCTCTGTAGCTAGCTCCTGCACCAACTGACGGATGCTTGCGGAACCAGATCGCAGCATTTCACCGGCTCGTTGTCAACGCTGCGTAAAGCGTGGTACGTATTCCCTCCGTTCCGGTTTACTCGTCGTGGTTTTAATTCAAACTTTTCTTGGTTCAGCTGTCTGTCTGTAGGCGACCCTGACTCCTGTGCTGACTGCTTCTTCCACAAGTTCTCTGCTGCTGCTTGTGATTTTTGCCGCGTACTGTTGCGAAGAACGGAACAGATTAGTACATAATGCAGCTCTCTCTGCTTCGTACCCTCCTTCAGAGAAGCAGAACCGCCTGCCTGTCTTCTGAAACTCTGAAGTGCTAGTAAACTCTTTTTTAGGGGAAGTACGGCAAATTAACTTGACAATCACGTCAGCGTTGGCCTCTCGCGATCGATCCTTACCTCACGCATCTCAAATCGCGAGGATGTGGTGTCCGTGCCGGGTCCGGAGACCCAGCCCGATCCTGGCCAGGGTTTAGCGGCCGCCATAAATTGAGGGAGAGCACGCTGGAGGACCCAGATCAGATCGCAAACCCTCCAACACCCAAGTTGCACGAGGGCAGGACGACCATGGAGGATCCCAAGACGGCAGCGGCTGTTCTCGAGGAGGAGCCGGCGCCGGAGCGCGAGGTGATCGACGGCAAGAGGATGGTGTGGAGGAAGCTGCCCATGGAAACGGTGCAGCGCGTGCTCTCCGCCGGCTCCACGATCAGGATCCCGACGGGCCCCGTCATCGACCCCATGATCCTCGAGTCGCGAAAGAAGTTGACGCTCATCCTCGATCCTTATTACTGCCTGATCCTCATGACCCCATGATCCTCATTACCCCATGACCCCATGACCCCATGACCTCATGACCCCATGATCCTCATTACCCCATGGTCCTTATTACTACCTCAGGATCCTTATTACCCCATGACCCCATGATCCTGGGGCCGCGCGGGAGGAGCTCCGCACCAAGGGCTACGTCATGGGGTGGGTCACCGACGACGAGGAGTAGCAGGAGCAAGGGGCAAACATGGGTATCACATCCAGAGCTTCATCTAGTTTGTATTATTAACCTTATTACTGCCTGATAATTTGGTGGCGCGTAAAACCTCATTGGTACTACTACTGTAGTAATTTGCATACTGAATTCGTCTTCTAAAAAACCGTAATACAGTATCTCAGATCGAGAGTTTACAAAATGCTTATGAATTGTAGTAGAAAACATACCCTGTGGCAGCTCCGTGGCTTACTGTGGCACTGCCAAAATTCACGAGGTTGGTGTTGGAACAGTAATGTGAGTGGACGCTTGGCCGGATCCGATTCCTGAGCTGTCACGAGCTGGCCGTACTCATCTTCATTATCTGAATGATGAATATGTTTGGAAGCTTCTAGAGCGGCGTCGGCGCCTTGCTGAAGCATACGTTGCGGCGTGGGCAATGGCTGGTTAGAGGTGGCCATATCACATCTTATTTCCAGTGTGGCCAATGATGGAAGGAAACGAAGAACGACAATGGTCACTTTGGAACACGACGACCGTACGTGTGATCTATGGGCAATGAAGAGCTAAAGAGACACGTGTTACCGAGTATTGCATATTTTCTCGTTGGCAAAGAACCTACGTCTTTGGTACATCTTCATATCGACAGGCGACTGGGGTAAGGGGAGGGTGATCACGGCACAATACGAGTCAGTTCAGCAATAGAGCATCCATTCTACAAAAAAACACAATTAGATTAGCTCTTCATAGACAAACTTGGGGTTTGCCAGCCAAGGTAAGATCGGCTCTATTTAACATCTTGGCACAGCGCAAATGGTAAGGTCCTTCTCGTGAAACCAACCCATCAGAATTCAAGTCCAAATCTTAGATTTGGCCTATTGGTCGGCGATGTGTGTTCAGTGGGAGGAGATATTACCGTTGACTATGAAGGCGTCTATGATGACTTCATCAATTTTAAGACAATATGCCGGTTCAGTCTCTCGGAGGTGCTCATAGGGGTAGAGTGCGAGCGTTTGTGTGCTTATAGTGGTGAGTGTATGTGTGTGTCTATATGAGCATCTGTGTGTGTATTGTGATAAAAATAACATCCTGACAGGAACACTACTTATAAAACATGTAAATGAGCTTCTGAACATGCAATTTTCTGTTAATATGTGCTAACAAATCTTTACTTAACATGCAAAATTCAGTTACATGCTCATTCAGTTAGCCTGTGTAAACATAGCTTCACATCACAAGCACAATTCAGTTAACTAAATTTAGTACACATGCTGATACAATTCATATATCTTTGGCCAACACTTATTTTCAGCAAAATTAACTGACAGTCTACCAGAACACTGCGCATGGCCTTGTTAAAATTAAACACTTATTCTGTTACATGTCAATTTTAGTTACATAGACATGGGCCATTCGGTTCATATCTGTGATCCGTCACATTACTATTTTCCGAAAATTCCATCAAAACCACTCTTTTAACTATCCTAACATGCCACGTTACGACAACGGTAGCACAAACTCCTGAAAACCCTCTCTTAAACCACGGACACAGCTGTTGCGCAGACAAATTCCCAAAAACCATCCCTTTACAATTGTTGAACACATACCGCATCAACAAACCATGGCCTTTGCGACAACTAGACCATGTAAACGATCGAGGACAAAGAAAAAGGCAAGTGTTGCGTCCTTAGAACAAGGGTGATTATTTGGGGCAGCGGAAATAAGAGACCCACCGTAGATTGGAGGAGCCTCACTCTACAGCCGATTTGCGGCTTCACCATGCTTCGACTCGACCAAGAAAATCCCGGTCAAAATCGTTGCCGCCAAGATCTTCTCGTGTCGTGGTGAAAACCCTAGCCAGCTAGCCTATCATCACCAGAATCACCGGTGTCTCCTCCTTCCTCTCCCTTTCATTCTCTTTCTTTCTTTCCTCTTCAAGTGGGTTTCACAGCATCGATGGAACCAGCCAACCAGGTGGACGTGGGGGGTTAAATGCAAAATTCTAGTGAGAATGTGCGGTATTTTTCCTCTACACACCGTGGAAAATGCCACATGCTCGTACTTATGACCCCCAATGAACCACAAAAGATAGGTGGCAGTAGCTGCATTTTTACTCTGAAAATAAAAAAACGATAAAGGGCGGATTTTATTGGCTCAAAACAAAGTATCAAGAGAATACAAACATGATGAACACACACCCGGCCTCTGCATAGTTATGATGCACACAGCCAACACTAACACACAAAAGCACACGCAGGCAAATAGGCGAGGCAAAAAAAGAAATGTAAGTGATCCGATCCTTGATCGGCAAACTATAGGAAAGACCATATACGCACCAACCATTTCATGACAACACGTGAACGACGAGATTCTTCAACAACAACGCGTTCACAAAGGGAGCGACGCTTAGGCGTCTGCGTCATCGGATCCAACCACCGAAGGATAGAATCTAGGTTTTCACCCTGAAGAAACGTTTCGAGCATATTCGAGCAATGCCTTCAACAAGATAACGACGTATGAATGTCGCCATTGCCAGGTATAACCAACTCGGGTCAGACCTGAGTTTTCACCCCGGAGCTCGATACTAGGTGCTCGAGAAGCACCACCATTGTAGTCATTCATGTGACGCCACCATCACTCTTCCTCAATCCGAGCAGCTACACGCGATACGAAGTTCGTCCAAAACCACCCATGTTCCAACTCGAACATGACCTATGCGTCTGATCCTCTCACACACCAAACAAGAGCGGGGTTGTTTGCCGAGGCAGCCACCATCGATCGATCTTCCAAAAACCAAAACCTCTGCCTTCCTTGTGCAATCCCCATCCATCACCCTGTCCTGTCCCACATGTGGATGTGGGGATGAACGAACGAACGAACGAAACAACGAGCCAACGAGATCACAGGTGGGGCATGCGCCCCCGCCCGAAACCTTTGTTTACTGCAAAAGCGCCCTGGGCACCACCACCGCAGGCCGGGTCCCCGCCCGCCCGCAGCGTCATCACAATTCCCATGACGCGTCACGCCGCACCAATGGCCGTGTCAGAAGGCAGCAGCATCATGCTAGCAATCCTAGGCCTGCGGCGGCGATGGATCCGATCGATCGGTGACGCCGGCGACGTGACCCCTCCTCACTGCTCCTGCCTCCACGAGACGAAACTTCCGAACAGTGTCGTCCTACCTACGTAGCCTAGGTAGCCAGGGACCTCTCGCCTCTCTCTTTCTTTCACACGCCCCCTTCTCAGAAGAATCCACCAAGCTGCCGATGGTGAAAGTGAAACACGCCATTGATTTGCAGGAGCGAGGAATCTTCGTGCCGCCTGCCTCCCAGAGCACAACGCATGGCATGGCACGAGAAGAAGCGTGTCTCCACTCACTATTTACTTGCACATTCCCGGCCGGGCCTACGTGCCAGCCATTGTTGTGAGTTAATGGAAAACGTACATCGGGTACGTACGAACAAGCACGAAAGAAAGCTCCACGCCACGCCACATGGGCTGCCTCCACTAATGGAGCTCTGCCTCGCCGCTCCTTTTCTGCGTGCCGCCCCTTTCCAAGGCCTACAAATCTATCCATTTCCATTCCAAACACGGGTCCCTCTCGGGGCCTTCCAAACTCTCGTACGCTTCCTTTTACTCCCATGGCGAATTAGCACGGGGATGCCGAGCATATAACCCCCAAAAATGACCACCAGAATCCAAAGCGAGCGGTAGGGCCCAAAACAAATAAGGAGAGAGGAGAGGGCAACTGACAAGCGAGGGAGGAAAAGGAACGAGGCAGCGGTGCCGGAATATTTGTGGATGGATGCGCCCATTATTGTGGCTCTGATGTGCCTTGCATGATTGCGGCTACTCTCTCTACATAGATGGCCATTGCTAGCAGGAGCACCCGTCTTTTTCACGGGAATAAAGAGGATGCCCGATGCGATTCGGATTCACCAACAACACCAGAGGAAGAAGCAATGGGGCAGGGAGAGAGAGCTCTGATTAAAGTTGGTTGGCTGCTCAGGTCCCCCCGCTTCAAAAATTTGTTCCATTTTTATTTATATCCATGGTGGTGATCCGGCCGAATCCGCCTCGGCATCCAAGAAGCTTCTCATGTCGTCATCCCGTCATCCTCTTCCCTACCGAGACGAGCAGAGCAGAGCAGATCACCGCAGCCTGCTGCTCTAAGGCCAACTCCACCGCACGACCCCAAATCGTCCGGGGTCGTCCATTTGAGATAAAACGGACAAAACCAACGACCCAACGCGCAACCCCATCTTGCCTTTTTGTCCGTTCAGTGCCCGCTTCGACCCCATATCCAGAGCAAACTTGGAATGGATTTGAGGCAAAGCGGACAGCTGCGGACAGCCCGCCTGCGTCCTCGCGTCCGCACATGGCCCGCATGGCAGCCACTTGCCCCTGCTTTTGTCCCCTTTCCCTCTCTCTCCTCTGTTGGACGCTGGAGCCACCTGCCCCTGCGACAACGAGCTCGGGGTGAGCGTGGCGTGGCCAGGGCGAGCCTGGGCCGGAGCTCGGGGCGAGCGTGGCCGGGGCGAGGCCGGGGCGAGCGAGGCCGGGAGAGGCCGGGGCGAGGCCGGGGCG
>NC_057810.1:662872041-662892718 GCF_018294505.1 Triticum aestivum | reverse complement strand
GCTCGTCCGCGCACTTTCCTCCTCCCTCCTCGGCCCGGCCCGGGCGCACCGGCGAGGCAAGGGTGCGAGCTCGCGGGCAGGCAAGGCGCAGGCGTGGGCGCGTGGTCGAGGCGGACAGTTTGGGGCGGTCTCCGCGCTGGGCGCCTTCACCTACGCCCGGACATGCATGTCCGTTTTGACACCCATTGCTTCCCCAAACGGATAAAATCCGGACGAAACGGACGTCCGTTTGGGGTCGCGCGGTGGAGTTGGCCTAATGATGTTTCGAAATTGGAACAAGAAAATTGATTTCTTAACGGCCCATATTATATCATCATCATCAGAATCAGAATCAGAATCATCATCATTTGGAGGGGAGAACATTTAATTGACATTAACGGAAACTAAAGAAAAAGCTTGAGCTTAATTTCGGGGGCGACAGCAACAACAGGACTCCGAGGGATGGATGGGTAAATTTGTGGTGGTGGCTTCAGTTCCCAAAATGGCTAAGAAGAAGACAGATCGCCCCTCCTCCCCCTAGATCCCGCGTCTCGCCGCCGGCCACCGTCCGTCCGTCCGTCCGTCCGTCCGTCCATGATCCGTCCGAATTTAACTTGGTTACGGCGGGCGGGCCGTCAGCACGGCGGGGCGGCGAGGACCTGCGGCTGCTGCTGCGGCGGCGAGGCGATGAACCGGTGCTGCAGCAGCTGCGCCGCCGACGGCCGCTTCGCCGGGTTCTTCTGGAGGCAGCAGCTGATGAAGCTCCGCAGCTCCGGGGAGGCCGTGGGCGGGGCGGCCGGCGACTCGGAGTAGCAGATGGCGCACATGAGCGCCGCCCAGTCGCCCTGCTTCCCCAGGTTCTCCCCCAGCGGGAAGCGGCCCAGGTAGAACTCGAGGATGCTGAGGCCGAAGCTCCAGATGTCGCCGGCGTAGCCGTTGTAGTTGCCGTCGTTGAGGTCCGTGTTGATGCGCTCGGGGCTCATGTACGCGATGGTGCCCACGGAGGAGTTGCAGGGGTCCATGGTCTGGTTCAGGATGCGCCCCACCCCGAAGTCGGCGATCTTCACGCGCCGCCCCGAGTCGATGAGCAGGTTGGACGGCTTGATGTCGCGGTGCACGATGTGGCGCCGGTGGAGGTACGCGATCCCCGACAGCACCTGCCGCGCTACGTCGGCGAGGAAGGCCTCGGACGCGATGCGCCGGCCGTCCAGGGACCCGCCGTCCATGTACTCGAGCAGGATCTGCAGCTCGCCGGCCTGCTCGTACATGCCGTGGCAGCGCACGATGGACGGGTGCTCCGCGGTGCGCAGGATGGCGATCTCCCGCGTGATCTGCCGCCGGACCGCCTCGTCGTGGTGCCCGTAGAGCACCTTGAGCGCGTAGGCCCGGCCCGTGGGCGCGTGCCGCACCAGCCACACCGTCCCGCCGGCGCCGCTCCCGACGCGCCGCACGCGCTCCAGCTCGCCCAGCGGCGGCGGGGCGGGCGGCGCGGAGCCGGCCGAGTTGGGCGGGGTCATGGACATGGGCATGGGCATGGACGACGCGCCGCCCGACCCCGACCCCGACCCCGAGGACGACGTGGACGACGGCGCCGAGGACGGGGGCGGGGGCAGCGGCAGCGGCACGGCCAGCGACGTCAGGTCGCGCTGGGGCAGCGGCAGCGTGAGATCCGGCCGGCGCCGCGCCCGGCCCGGCGTGCCGGGCTGCTGCTGCTGCAGGCCCGGCCGCGCGTTCGGCGGCCCGCCCGGACGCATCGCGCGCTCTGGCCGGCCCGAAACGCGAGGCTGGCTCCTCCCCTGCTCCGCGCGGCGGCCGGATCGGTCGGCGTCGGCGATTGTCGCCGTATGGGGCGGGGTGGGGTGGGGGTGGGATCGATCGGGTCGGGGAAGAGGGATTGGAGGGAGGCGAGTGTTTTTTATAGCCGCGAGGGAGGCCAAGGGACGGGGAGGAGAGACGGAGGGAGGGAGCTCTGCTCGCTCGCTCGCTCGCTCAGCCGAGCGAGATGCAGCCGTGACGCCGGGGGAACGGCAGGCCCGGTAATAAAAGAAGCAACTTTCCCACAGCTCTTTTCTCCCCCGTTCGTGCTCCGTTCCGTTCCGTTCCGCTGGTTTGCCGTGTCCGTTACATCCTGCCTCCCGGCCGGCCGGCCGTCGCCTCCGTTATTACTCTGCAATTCCGGAACAGCATTCACTTCGGGCACAGTCCAAATATTGCAGTGCTTATCACGCCACATCTTTTCCACGTGACACATAGAAACGGGAAATTTATACGTTCCAAAAGATGAGCGTCCGTGTCTGTATTGTGTTTGTTTCAAATGCAAAATTGGTGTATGGTTATCATACAAGATAGCCGCGCAAGAACATCGACTTTTTAAGAATTGCGGTACGTATTTTATACCCCTCGATGGGTATAAAAGTTCTGTTCTCTGATCGACGGAATTCCCATGTACACGCCCTCGTTTACGATTTTTGTTGTCAAGACTGTTTATGCAATTATTCTTGTATACGTGCGCTTGTATCGGCCGTTACCGGGAATTTGTTTTGTCGCATGGCATTAAATCTCGTACATGTGATTGTATAAACCGTTGATTTGTTTTGTCGCGCATCATTAACTCGAGTACATGAAGTACATGTGAAGAGCCATGTCGTTTTCGACGGGAGGCATTGCTTTTAGGAAATACTACCCGCGCTTGCAAGCGGCCACGTTCCTTCCGGACAACACACCTCCCAAAATAGTCAACTAGCACGAGAAACTACCGTGGATGGACAAGATAATCATGGGGAGGAGTTAGGGTTTCTAGTGCCGGCGGGTAACTGGATTGGGTTGGCGAGCTTGATGGTGGTTTGGTGGATAGGAAGACCGGAATACAAGTCTAATTTTCGGATCCATGAAATTTCCTTATACTTGTCCCTCTTTGTGGTTTTCGGTCTCAAGACCGTTTCCTAATTACTTCGATAGGTGCGCTTGTATCGACCATTACTGGGATGTAGCCGACAAGCTTGATGGCAGCGTTGAGAACATGAAGATCGGCCGTTTCGAGATCCACGGACTTCCCATATACATGTTGCCTTTTATGGCTTTCACTCTATAAATCATTTTCGTAATCACTTGGATACATGCGCTTGCATCGACCGTTACTTGGAATAGGTTTCGTCACATAGCATTTACACACATGCGTGTCCTTGTATAGACCATTTCTAGGAATTTATTTTGTCAAGCATCATTAGTGCGTGAGTACATGTGGTGATAGAGGTCGTTTACCGTTGAAGAGTTCATTTAAAAGGTTACACTCAAGCTCCCGGACAGCCACCTCCTTCGAGACAGCGGACATGCCCAAATAGTCTCCATTAGCCAGAGAAACTTTCATGGATGGACAAGACGATCATGGGGAGGAGTTAGGTTTTTAGCACTGACGGATAATTGTGGTTGGGTTGGCGAGCTTGATGACGGTGGAGGGCAGGAAGACGGTATACATGTTTTGTTTCCAAATACATTAAATTCCCTTATACATGTGCGTTGTGAGGTCCTAAAATCTTTACAAAACCATTATGGATGCCTTGGTTAATTTGTTGGGTTAAAACTAACTATAGTTCTTCTTCTTTTCCAACGCCTTTCCCCGCACTCCATTTCTTTTCACCTCACACTCCCATTGCAACTCACATTCAATATGTGCTCATCCTTGATGTGATACCCTTGTCATAGTACGTAAACAGTCTCGCCCTAGTAAAGCCTAGCTCTAAAACTAGATGGGTGTTTATTAACCCTTAGGTGGCCGTTTCTATCAAACCTCCTCACCATTATCTTCCTCGTCCCGCCGCTTATCTTTGCACATCTAAAGTCGGAGATATCGCATCACCCTGGTGTTATCTATCATCGTGAGTCTTAGCAAAACCTTCATCAAATTCGATGCTAATTATTGTTCAATTGTATAGTTTGCCCCTAGTGAAAGACCATGAAGTATTTTTCTGTAGCTTCCTCCCAACGCACATCTAACGACAATTGAGAGTCTGGGCTCTTAGGGATTGTTTAGATACGGAGGATTTACTAGATACGGTTTTTCCTAAACATATTCATGTTTATAACTAACTAAACATTTGTTTGGTTAGCCAAACAACTTTAGGGATAGTAAGTCTTAGTTTTCTACTTGTCTTAAAGACGAAAAACAGAGTTCTTCGAAGAATAACCTAGTTAGGGTATGTCTAGTGTGGACCAAAACACGATTAGGCACATACTTATTCATAACATAATTCTTGGTAAGCAAGCTTTCCAAAATATTTCTACTAAAACATGTTCTATTAAAACTATGCGCTAATTTTATTTATCGAAACAACCACTACCACTAGGTGTGAAAACAATCTTTTTAGACTTTTCAAGCCAACTTTGGTGCAAAATTCAACTAAGGGTTGCCTCAGTGCATTGACTCTTAATGCGTCATCCTAGGTGGTGAAAATAATTTAAAGACGGCCACCTCAATGCATTGTCTCTTAGGACACTCTCAATCCATCGTGTTTTAAGGTGTCATCACAGGTAGTGCGAAGATGTTAGAGAGAAACACCACAATGCAATGTCTCTTATGAGTTGTATCTAAGTGATATTGCATTTAAAGGTTTTAATGGAAATATTTGGATCTTAACCTTCAGACCCTTGTGAAGAGAAGAGGAGTAAAAAATAGGGAGATAAGTCACACCTCATCGAAACATTAATTATAATATCATCTAAGCATTTTGCTTATAATAACATGCTAAGGGGCAAGCATTGAGAGTGCTCTTAATTGGCATTTAAGTGATGTTGCATTATTTGGTCTAGGGATAATGTTTGCATCTCAACATTATGGACTACTTGTCTATACTAATATATAAAGATCCAAAGGGCGGATCTAACTAATCTCGTCCATCAAACCATATGCATCCAATGACCTAGATTAATCCAATAGTGAGCGCTCAACATGCTTAGCGTGCAATCAAACATCATACCTAATAGTAATTTTAACATTAACTAGATAATTAACCATTAACTAATATCCTACCTTTCATAGACAAATATCCTACTACCTAATATCAGCAGGCAATAAATTCCCTACTATTTTGAAATCTAGTTTAAAACCCCCACTAGATATCTTCGTGCATTGTACGTACGCATTTACTACTGGAGACAAGGGAAGGAGCGACAAACATAAGCAAAAGCCACATTGGATAAAAGTATTAATTGTAGTATCACATAGGGAAATAAGCTATCAACTACTATCTCCCTTCTGATTTATAGGTTTACCCCCAAAAAACTGCATTTCCATTTTATAAGTCTCGGTTTTCTTGCTCCCCATCACATGTTCGGTCACGACTAGGCCGAGGTAGGATAAGAATTTCAATAAAAAAGAATGTATGAATCGGGCCCAAAATCATTACTGTACTACATATGTCGCGTGTTGCGCCACTTATTATGGTAGACTTTTTTCAGGAAAAGAGCAGTACTGCCCCAACTTGGACCCAAAGAAGAGCTAGGTTCGCCCCCTTTAGCTAGCGGTGGATGAGCTGATTCTTTTTCACTTTTGTTTCAAAGATACTAAACAAAGTAAAGTGTAGAACACAATGTTTGAGAGTTGATGGTTGATCGCCGCCCCCCTTGTCGTCTCCTAAAGGCCCCCTTGCTGTGGAGGCAAAGGGGGTTGCAATCGTCAGCCTTTCTGCCGTTGTATGTGAAAGAGAAAAGGTGACACATTTTTTCCTGATTTTTGGTTTGCGGTTGGTTGGGCCAAAGAACAAGAGTCGGTTTCCTTAAGTCCGTTCTTCCTAAGTAGCTCTACGGTAGAGCGGTCAATTGTTAACTGATTGGTCGTACATTCAAATCCTACATGGGGAGATTTTCTTCTCTACTCCTAGGTGCATTAAATTGTAGCATGTAAGGATTATGAGAAAACTCACCATTGCATGTAAAAGCTCTTGGAATTTTCTTGGTCACGACGTATTGCAATTAACGCATTGGAAAATATATTGTGTGTGTGGAAAATGAGCATCAATTGGTACTTTTGCAAATTACGAAAAATATGCTACCACTCACCATTTCCCTTGCTTGGGAGATTTTTTAATCAAGCCCAATAAACTGGAGGGGAGGGGGGGTATGTCTCACATATCAACATTTTGCCTATAAAATCGTGTTAAGAGACGAGCATTGCGAAATGCCTTAAGTTACTTGTAGTACTCCCTCCTTTTTGGGTTTATATTCCTCCCTTCTAGTTGAAAAGGCTTATATTTAAAAGTGACACCAAGCAAGGTACATGGTGAGTGGAGAGTATGAGTTTCATGGGTTCAAATCTGCCCAATAAAATATACCCCACATATTCGACTTCGACGCAATATGTGGAGCACCCTCCCTCTAAGGCTGGCCATAGTGGATTAACTTAGTTTGTAACATTCAAGTCAAGTAAGCCAATGCTTATGTGGCAACTATTGAAAAGGCTTATATTTAAAAGTGACACCAAGCAAGGTACATGGTGAGTGGAGAGTAAGAGTTTCATGGGTTCAAATCTGCCCAATAAAATATACCCCACATATTCGACTTCGATGCAATATGTGGAGCACCCTCCCTCTAAGGCTGGCCATAGTGGATTAACTTAGTTTGTAACATTCAAGTCAAGTAAGCCAATTTGCTTATGTGGCAACTAGTTAATAAAAAGAGAACTTTTCGTGGTAACATGACATGTTACTATAACACAACGCATCCAAAGGCAAAATGAATCTTCATCTAACAAATAAAGGCTTGCATGATACCAAACACATGTTACTATCCACTCTAGGGATAGTAGCATACTCCTTCCGGTTAAGAGAGCTCAAATCCGAAATCTTATCAACCAATGCAGACGATGAGTGAAGGAATGTATCTCGTACTTGTTTTATAAAATTAACAAAATTAAACAAATGCATGCATGCTTGGCCACTTAATGAGTAGAAACATTACATACATTGGTGCATTTCTTTTTAACCCTTGAATGCAAAGATTTAATGCGCCTGGAATCTAAACATGAGATGGAGATAAGCCTTAAAACCGAAAAACGGAGAAATTGAGGTAAACCCTATAAACCGGAAAGAAAGTAGTGGACTAGTGAAGTGGAAACTCCCTCTCTGTCATTTACACGAACTAGATATGGTGTGGAACTGAAAGCATTTCAACGCTATGAGACTCAAAGTGTGACTACCGTAGTGAAAATCTGAAAATTTTGAGATGGTTCCTTCAAATGGAAAGGAAGGGAATAGTATTCTCATGTGTCTTGTACTCCGACGCCCCTCTCCGGCTCGCCGTGCCGCCAACGCGGTTTGCTGCACATCTCCCTTGCCAGTTTTTTTTATATATATTTTTACAGATCGGTCGAAGAACAATGTACACCGACGCGCACATTGCATGGAAACCGTCCCGAGCACTGCTCGCTCCGTTCTCCACGCGAAGGTCCACCTGCAACGCTCACCGCAGCACATGCAAAACCGTTGGAGCAGTGCAGTTAAAACCGCCCAACGGAACCACCGGCCGGCGACGTGCATGCATGATTCGACGTGCATGAATCACGGCGGACCATATCTCTCGAGCATACAAAAGCCGATTAAAATGCAAGCGCCGGCCAGTTGATACTACTACACAGTACACACATGCCCTCCATCACGGGTTCACGCGGCACGCAGAAAAGAAGAAAACAAGATATCACAATCTCAACGAAAGGGTCTGTACACATAAAAAAACTCTGCTGATCGGACAACATCAGCACTAATATAATCACGGTTGGTACACTCAACGGCCGCTGCTTAGGCCTAGCAAGAAAGTTCCACCGGTCAAGCGCGTTTGACATTTCCAGCTTCCAGATCTTTGACGCGGCGGAGAAAACCCAGCGAATCATCGGAGAGGGAATAAAATCATTTCGCGGGTGTAGACGGAATCCACCAGCTAGATTATCGACGAGTATTTTACAGATAAAAGATCGTTGAGATGGTTGAGTAGTGTGTAGTGTAGTAAGCAGTTGACTTAACCTGCTGCTTTGTGGAGTAGTGACATATTGGTAAAATATTTCCGGTTGTTGATCCTGGGTTTGGAATAATGATTATTATCTGCTTAAAACGGACGCCCGTGATCGTAGCTTGTCACTTGTCACTTGTCACCAGACACCATCCGTCCGACCGGGGCCAATGGGATTAGGGCCTACGGTATGATCATGTCACTGATTACGGTTTTGTCAGACGCCCAAGTCCTTGGCCACTAGTGCCAAATACGTGCAAAAATACGGGGCTGTTTGGTTGGAGACTCAAATTGCCACACCTAAGGTTAGTCACTAGCCACAAGTGTGGCTTGCCACAATGTGTGGCAAAATTAGACTGTTTGGTTGGTAGCCATGCCTTATGTTAGGTGTGGCAAATTCTGTTTGGTGTGTGTTTGGATTGCTTCCACACATGTTTGGCAAAAAATTGTGGCTTATGTTTGGTTTCCTGCCACATCTTGTTAGAATCACCTTAGTGCTAGAGTGGTAAGATTATGCCATTTTTGTTACAAACCAATCAGATTACAACATGCTTTAGTAAATGTAAGAAGATTTTGCCACAATACTAATAGCCATAAAAAATAACATGGATCATTTTCCGTTAAATACCATCTATGCAAAATAAGTCACAGCCACAATTCATTATCAAGATACAAAATAAGATAGATGCATGCAAGTTCCAGCCATCATTTATAAAGTCATGAAGTAACAGTCCTAACCATAGCACAAGTTCCAGCCACCTTACATTAAAGTGTTTCACTACACATCAGAAGATCAATAGGTGTAGCACAAGTTCAACTCCCAAAAGCAGCGAGGAGACACATCGCAATCTCCTAAATACCAAAAGTTGCCATCTTCTAAACATCACAAGTGAGCAACTAGCAAACCACACAGGTTGCTACCTCCTAAATTTCATCTTTGTCTAAGAACTTCCAAACCCAAGTTTCAAAAGTTTTGTCACTTGCACAACATAACCAACCACGCAAACCTTCATTTTCCTTGCTAGACAAGTGCATACCAACAATAATTCTTTGATCCATGGTAATTGGGAGTACCTCCAACCTGTGCCATAAACTAGCATATGGATCAATAACTTGGGGCATTTGGGGAGCAGGGCAGCAAGAGATTGTTGGAGTGACTTCAATGTAGAGTTGATTTCTTCAGCAGACTCCGCGAAACGACTCTTGATTTTTTTGTCGCTTCTTACTAGGTGACCTGCTACCTCTTGGGCGCTTCGTACCAACTCAGCTAGTGCTAGATGAGGAATTATCAGCACCTACATGAACTGGAGGTCTTTTAGGACCATATGTTGTTGGCAAAGTGTCAGAATCCTCCTCAAGAGGGCCCTCATATTGTGGATAGCAGTTAAGGTCATACAACCCTTCATCATTATCCGAGTCATCAGAATCAATTGTGCATGTATGCTGGTCCATGGCCAAAGAACCATCAGCACTAGTGCCTGTGAATAGCTCTTGCATCTCATAGTAGAACTTGATGGGCTTAGAAAGCAAGCGCCTTGCTCTATCCTGCATTACAGGCACACAAAAATTAAGTTCCTAAATGCAATAGCCATAGTAAGTTTCAAAAAAGAAACTAAATTATACGTACATTGAGACAAGACTTTTCAGACTCAGAAATGGTTATCACACATCTAATATCATCGAAAACGTTGCCACTCTTGCTAATTGCTGCAGCAATGTACTTCCAATTTTCTTTGTAGTGTCTGAAGTGTCGATCAACTTGAGCAATTGTAACCCCCATAGCAAATTTCCTATTTAAAGCATCAGCACACTTCATGAGATGATGCTTCCTGAACCTAAATCCTGCATGTTGTTCCTTCATGTATTCAATGCACCAATCCAGCATAAACTTGGTCTGATCATCAGCCCAGGAAATGGTCCTCTCACGAGAGCACCCATCACCATCAGCCTTCCCCTTTCCCTTGGCCATCGCTGTTTCTCATGGAGTGAGTCATTTTAATTAAAATAGGTGTGGGCAAATAAGCACGAAACAGCCAACAATTTTACTGAAGAGAAATAAGTGCTACAAGTTAACAAAGGTACAACCAGCATAGTCTTACATGAAACAAATACAGAACAGCCAAACATAACAAAATAATACTCATGTTTGATACATAGAAATATGATAGATCACAAATTAACTTCTTAATCGTAGATGCAAGAGGGGCAGAACCAGGCAGCTGCTAGACTAGGAAATCCCACAGATCACAGAAGAAGGCTGCTATTTTTCTCTTGAAAAAACAAGAACGCCCAGGTCTGCATGTATGAGATGAATAGTAGGTGATGAGATGGAGGAGATGGAGGAGATTACTATTGCGATGGTGAGGATTTTTACCAGGGAGAGAAGGTCGATTGCAGCGGCGAGCTCCTCCTCACTTGGATCGGTCATGAGAGAGAAGGGCGCTCATCCATGGTGGTCAAGATTATGAGGAGCAGAGTTTTGGGGAGAAAACAGGGGAGCGGCGACTTTATTACTGAGGCCCGCGGGGATTTTCGCGGCTTCTTTGGCGCGCCGCGGCGAGTGTAGCGGGCAAATCGAGCGCCACACATTTGGCGAATTTTTCTGCGGCAAAGACCTTGTGGCGTTGTGGTGAGCCTAACCTTGGTGAAGAACCAAACGCCTGCCTAAGAAGTCGTGGCGCGCCTCACTTTAGGCGTGGCGAGCTGAAGCTGAGAACCAAACAGCCTCTACGTATACGGGTAACATTTTCTGCTGTCGGCACGTCACTGATGACGAGTCATTTCATAGCACCGTCATATTCTTTCTGTTTGTGTCACTGGATCATAAAATCCAGAATTAAACACACCAACACAGCTAATATGTACTCCCTCCGTTCCTAAATATAAGTCTTTTAGATGTTCTAATATGAAATACGTACGAAACAAAATGAGTGAATTTACACTCTAAACTACGCCTATACACATTCGTATGTAGTCCATGTTAAAATCTCTATAAGTCGGAGTAGGCAGCTAAACTAACAACACTGTGGTATTTTTAGATGGTGCCGTCACCATGCATGGGTGGGTTGTGGTATCTCCTCCACGGCAGCGAATGTACGGCGGTGGGGGTCGGTAGACAGTTTTGAAGTCAAGAATAGATGTCTTCTCAGTAAGTGGCTGTATAAGTTATCAGTTGAGATTGAGGCCACGTGGGCGCAGATTCTCCGTAGTAAGTATCTGCAGTCCAAGACTTTGTCCCAGACGACGGTGAGACCGACTGACTCTCCGTTTTGGAAGGGGCTTATGAGAGTCAAAGATGTCTTCTTTAATAGAACAAAGTTTATAGTCGGTAATGGAAACACCACTCGCTTCTGGGAGGATACATGGCTTGGAGAAACACCGTTGGCGCTTCAGTATCCGTCCATGTATCGTATTGTTCAACAACGTGATGCTCTTGTTGCAACGATTATGCAGTCCATTCCCCTTAATATTCAGTTTAGGAGGGCGCTTGTTGGCGACCGGTGGGAAGCATGGCTTCATTTGGTGAGTAGACTGATGGAGATTCAGCTATCTCATCAGCCCGATCAGTTGTGTTGGAAGCTTACTAGGTCTGGTGAGTTCACAGTTAAGTCGATGTATATCGATGTCATTAACTCTAGTGCTATTCCTAGTTCCAAAGATGTTTGGAAAGTCAAAGTTCCTTTGAAAATTAAAGTGTTTATGTGGTTTGTACATAAACAAGTCATTTTAACAAAGGATAATTTGGTTAAGTGCAACTGGACAGAATCTAGTAGGTGTAGTTTTTGTGATCGGGACGAAACTATCAAGCACCTCTTCTTTGACTGTCCGTTGGTAAGAGTTTTGTGGCACACGGTGCATATTGCCTTTAACATTACTCCTCCGAATTCGGCCAGTACGTTATTTGGATCGTGGCTTGTTGGGATAGAGTCCCAAAAACAGCTAGACACATTCGCGTAGGAGTATGTGCTTTGTTATGGGCAATTTGGAACTGCAGAAATGATTTGACTTTTAACAAAACAACAAATATTCATTTTTTGCGGGTTTTGTTCTGAGCTACTGCGCTGATCCGTATGTGGTTGTTACGCACTCCGACGGAGGCCAGGGAGCGTTTGGTTACTGGACTTGTCCAGTAGGAGATGGTAGCGCGGGATATCTTCAACCGGTTTGGATGACGGTCATGTAATAGGATAGACGATTAGTTTACCTATCTTTGTTATGCCAGCTGGTTGTGGCTTTTGGGCCTTTTGTTTTTGGCCGTTGTGGCTCTTTGTGAGCTTGCCATTATTTTGTTTTTAGACTATAAGACCTTGTTGAACCTATTTATTTATCTATAAATGTGATCGTATGCATCGTTCTATTGCAGAGGCCGGGGAGTCCCCCCTTTTCGAAAAAAAGCCATTGGAGAAGAAAATTCACAATGAAATGCACCCAGGTCATTATTAATGCTAAGCTTAGATGGAGTAAGAGCATCTTCAACCGGATGCTCCTCCCCCCCCCTATTTGTCCGGCACAACTCATATCCACCTCCCTCGTAAAAAAACTCATATCTACCTCACATTTGAGGCGGATATGAGGAGGTCTTGACGTGGCCACCATGTCGGATTGGCTCACCTCGACCCCATAAAAATCTCACCCCCAAACCCTAGCATGACGCTCCCACCCTGCCCTCTCTTGCCCTCGGCCTCTCCCCTCCCATCGTTGGTCGTGACCATGACCGGATCCAACAGGGCCTCCTCTTACGAAGATTGCCTCATGTATTGGGACGCCATCACGGCTGAGTCGGGCGAGGATAGGTGGACAATGATAAGCCATTGCAGACCGATAGAGGCGGAAACTCGAGCTCTGCACCCTCCAAGGTGCCTAGTAGTCCTCGCCCAACTCCGCTCCTAACCGAGTCCGCCTCGTTTGGCCCAGCGGGGCTCTTGTAGCTCTGGGTCGTCACCTTCGGTCCCTACTCTTCTTGGTCGGTGTTGGGTGGTTGTCCTGGCACCTCTGAGCCCGCATCGGCGTCTCCCAAAGTCGGAGGCACAGACAACTTGTCGCGTGAGGTAGGTGGCCCGGTCCGGATCTTGCTGCTTCGTCTGTGGCTCTTGTAGATCTGCGCCGGTGCCCTGCCCTCTCACTTCGACGACGACGACGATGAGCTTATTCACGGCGTCCCGTGTCGGTGATTTCCCACCACCGAGAAGGACACCCGCCGCCACAACAACAAAATGTTCGAAAGCATTGCGGCTCGGCCTCGAGGAGTTCGAGGCACTCGCCAAGGAGAAAGCAACAGCCGGCGCCAAAGCAAGCTACCTCGACAAGGAGCATGCGAGCGCCGCTCGACGTCTGGCCAGGCTCCCCTCCTCAGCCGAGTCCTTTGACACCTCCAGACGACGACGAGTACGTCAACTTCGACACCTACTGATGGGGTCATGTACCTAGGGTAGGGTCACAGACCTGATCTAAGTACCCTGCCCAAGGACACCCTTAGAAGAGGTCACCTTCCAGTCGACCAACGAGGGATTCACTCGACTGACTTGAAGGACTCGACCACGAAGACTCACTCGACTACCAGGAGGTCAAAAGGCACTCTGCACTGCAACGGCCTGTAGTTAAGTAGACTTTATGATAGTTAAGACACTTTATGTGGGACGTTACCAGTAACGTCCCGGACTAAATACACCTTAAACCCTTCATTACGTGGGCTGGCTGGGGTCCTGGCGCACTCTATATAAGCCACCCCCCTCCACAAGCAGAAAGGTTCGGCACCCTGTAACTCATATACATATAATCCACTCGACCGCCTCTGGGCTCCGAGACGTAGGGCTTTTACTTCTTCCGAGAAGGGCCTGAACTCGTACATCCCTTGTGTTTACAACCTCTCCATAGCTAGGACCTTGCCTCTCTATACCTACCCCCCACTCTACTGTCAGACTTCGAACCACGACAGTTGGCGCCCACCGTGGGGCAGGTGTTTTTAGCAATTTTGTGGAGAAGTTGCGATTCTTCCGAGTACTTTCATCATGGTGGCTGCTGGGGTTTTGGTCGAGGGTCGAGAGATCCGTCTCGGCGCTCTCACCTTCATCGCCGACGACTCCGCCTGGCTCCAGGAGGCTCCACTCGACGTTGATGCGCTCCCCGTCCACGGTATGATGCATTTTCGCGCATGTGTCCGCGGTGTTCTGCTGCGGCAACCGTCGACCCCGTATCGGTCGACATCCCCATCGACCACCCTCCCGGTCTCCCGCCAGCGCAAGCGCTCGCGCCGGTCGAGGATTCAGCAGTGGGTGAGGCATGCGGTGGCTCGCCAGACGACCACCACCCAAGTCGCGGCAATCGAGCCCGACGAATCTCTCTACGGCCTGTTCGATCTGTCGACTGGCTCCGTAGAGACCGCATCCGAGTGCGATAGCAGTGATCCAGCGGCGGAAATCATGATGGTTGACGGGCCCCGCAGTCCCCCTGGCTTCGCCCGTGATGGTGGAGCAGGCGACGGAGGCGACCCCGCATGAGACCACGAAGAGTACCAGCCCGAGCCACTCGACTCTCTGCAAAGAAAAGAACTTCGCCGCAAGAACGTGGATGTCCTACGTACTCCCATCGCAGGAGAAACCCCCGAGGCTCGCGCCTTGGAGGAGGCACGTTTGGCCAATTTGGCCGAACGCACTCGACTGGAGAATCTTCAGCGAGCACTCGACGAGCGCGCGCGGCAACGAGTTCCCGACACCAGTCGACGTCAACTCTTCCCGCCGACTCAGGTATATCGAACCCCAATCCAGAATTTGGCAGCTGCAACCCGTATAGCAGAGTCCATCCAGCCCTCTCAGTCGGAAGCTGGCAGAGGCTTGATGCAGATCAGGGATCTGCTCTGGGCAGCAGGAGATTAGAATTCGGCCGTGTCGCAGTCGCGCAACAGAATTCACAGTCAATCCGTCGCTGCGAATACGGTTCAGTCGGCTCACAGTCCCAGATCGCCTCCGCGGCGTGAAGGGCGCGAGAATCGGCGAGACCAATATGGTGACCGACTCGACCGAGATGATAGGCGTCGAGTGCCCAATTCCCCTCCGAGGGGTGGGTCTTACGCTCCTCGGCAGCAAGATGACAAACGTCAGCTCAGTACGGGGCGAAGAGTTCCAGTCGACCCCAGAGAACCAGGCTTCGACGCGCGATCCATTATCGTGCAAGGTTTGGTCGACCGAAACAGAGCCCATTGAGGTGGACTCGACAGAGATGCACCCACAAGCAGTCGAGTGCATGTTTCTGGTCCTGAATGTTTCAGCAGAGCTATCAGAGCCGCAGTTATCCCTCCCAATTTCAGGTTGGCAACAGGAGTCAGCAAGTTCACTGGTGAGTCTAAGCCTGAAACTTGGCTTGAGGACTACCGAGTGGCGGTTCAGATTGGTGGTGGGAACGACGAGGTGGCCATGAAGCATTTGCCCCTCATGCTGGAAGGTTCTGCCAGGGCATGGTTGACTCAATTACCTCCTAGCAGCATTTACACTTGGGAAGATCTGTCCCGAGTGTTCATCAGAACGTTTGAAGGAACTTGCAAGCGACCGGCTGGACTGACGGAGTTGCAAGTCTGCGTGCAGAAGACCAATGAGACTCTCAGAGAGTATATTCAGAGATGGATCACTTTGCACCATACTGTGGAGAATGTGTCTGATCATCAGGCAGTCTGCACCTTTAAAGATGGCGTCAAGAACAGAGAATTGAGTTTGAAGTTCGGTCGAACCGGTGACATGACCTTGAGTCGGATGATGGAGATTGCTACCAAGTACGCCAACGGCGAAGAAGAAGACCGACTCCGAAGCGGCAAGCACAAGCCGAGTCAGTCGGAAAAGGGAAACACCAGTCGGAAACAGAAGCGGAAGGCTGAACCGGCAGCTCCTGGAGAGGCTCTGGCCGTGACTCAGGGAAAGTTTAAAGGGAAACCAAAAGGATCCTGGAACCCTAAGAAGGTAAAGGATAAAGAAGGGAACGACGTGATGGATATGCCGTGTCACATCCACACGAAGAAAGACGAAGAGGGGAATATCATCTACCCGAAGCACACCACTCGCCAATGTCGACTCCTAATCTAGCAGTTTCAAGGAAAACAGTCCAATAACAAGGAGAAGGAGTCGGACAAGGCCGAAGACAAGGAGGACAGTGAGGAAGGATATCCGCATATCAACTCTACTCTGATGATCTTTGCAGATGTGGAGAGCAAGAGTCGATTGAAAGTTATTAACCGTGAGGTGAACATGGTTGCCCCAGCAAAAGCAAATTATCTGAAATGGTCCCAAACACCCATCACCTTCGACCAATCTGATCACCCGACTCATATTGCCACCCCTGGGAGGCAGGCTTTGGTGGTCGATCCAGTTGTTGAAGGCACTCGACTGACGAAAGTGCTTATGGACGGTGGTAGTGGGCTGAATTTGCTGTATGCAGACACACTGAAAGGAATGGGCATTCCGATGTCCCGACTGAGCACCAGTAACATGAGCTTTCATGGAGTTATACCAGGAAAGAAAGCCAAGTCACTCGGCCAAATAGCTCTGGACGTGGTGTTTGGTGATTCGAAACATTTTCGCAAGGAGAAGTTGACGTTCGAGGTCGTGGATTTTCAGAGTGCATATCATGCCATTTTGGGGAGACCAGCTTATGCACGGTTCATGGCTCGACCATGTTACGTGTACCTCAAATTGAAGATGCCCGGCCCCAAAGGAGTGATCACTGTCACCGGTGATCGGAAAAAGGCAGAAGAGTGCTTCCAGAAAGGCTCAAAGATTGTTGATTCCCAGGTGACAGCGGTCGAGTTCGAAGAATACAAGCAAAACGCAGATCCGAGTGACTTGCTGCGATCCAAGAAACCCGCCACAGAGTCTGCATTTCAGTCGTCCGGTGAGACGAAGCCTGTTCACATTCACCCAACCGACCCCGATGCAGCTCCCACCCACATCTCCACAACACTCGACCCGAAATAGGAAGAAGCGCTCATCCAGTTCCTCCGTGAGAACTGGGACATTTTTGCATGGAAGCCCGCTGACATGCCAGGTGTTCCCAGGGGACTGGCTGAGCATCGCCTAAGAGTCGACTCATCTGCAAAACCAGTTAAAGAGCATCTTCGGCGGTCCGCCGTCCAGAAGAGAAAAGCCATTGGTGAGGAAGTGGCTCGACTGTTGGCGGCAGGATTTATCCGAGAGATATACCACTCCGAGTGGCTCGCTAATGTCGTCATGGTTCCTAAGAAAGACAGATCACTCCGAATGTGCATTGATTTCAAGCACATCAACCGGGCCTGCCCGAAAGATCATTTTCCTCTCCCTCGCATAGATCAAATTGTTGACTCGACCGCAGGATGCGAGAGACTGTCTTTTCTAGACGCCTACTCCGGGTACCACCAGATCCGTCTGTACGGACCCGACGAGGTAAAAACAGCTTTCATCACTCCATTCGGGTGCTTCTGCTATATCACCATGCCATTCGGCCTCAAGAATGCCGGAGCCACATTTATGCGAATGATTCAGAAGTGTCTACTCACTCAAATCAGTCGGAATGTGGAAGCGTACATGGATGATATCGTCGTCAAGTCACGAAAAGGTTCCGACCTGCTCGCTGACCTCGCCGAAACATTTGCCAACCTCCGAAGGTATGATATCAAGCTCAATCCATCAAAGTGCACATTTGGAGTTCCTGGTGGCAAGTTACTTGGTTTTCTCGTTTCCGAACGAGGAATCGACGCTAATCCAGAGAAGATCGGCACTATTCTCCGAATGAAACGCCCTGTGCGAGTGCACGATATCCAGAAGCTTACTGGATGCTTGGCCGCATTAAGTCGATTCATCTCACGACTCGGTGAAAAGGCATTGCCTCTTTACCGACTGATGAAGAAGGCAGACAAGTTCGAGTGGACTCCAGAAGCTGATGCAGCGTTTGCCGAGCTAAAAGCTCTGCTCTCCACCCAGCCGGTGCTTGCTGCTCCAATCAGCAAAGAGCCTCTGTTGCTCTATATCGCAGCCACAGGACAAGTCGTCAGTACTGTGCTTATTTGTCTGAAGTCTTGACTCCATCCAAGCAGAGATATCCTCATTATCAGAAGCTTGTGTATGGAATATACATGAACACAAAGAAGGTTGCTCATTATTTCTCTGATCACTCCATCACAGTCGTCAGCGACGCTCCACTATCAGAGATTTTGCACAACAGAGATGCAACTGGTCGAGTGGCTAAATGGGCGATTGAACTTCTTCCCCTTGATATCAAGTTTGAGTCAAAGAAAGCCATTAAGTCCCAGGCAATAGCAGATTTCCTCGCCGAGTGGATTGAACAGCAGCAGCCGACTGAAGTTCACTCGGAGCATTGGACCATGTTCTTTGATGGCTCTAAGATGTTGAATGGTTCCGGTGCTGGGGTTGTCCTGGTTTCCCCCAGAGGAGATAAGCTCAGATATGTGCTCCAGATTCACTTTGATTCCTCCAACAATGAGGCAGAATATGAGGCCCTCTTACATGGGTTGCGCATGGCCATTTCACTCGGCGTCCGTCGCCTGATGGTCTATGGCGACTCGGATTTAGTGGTCAACCAAGTGATGAAGGAGTGGGATGTGAGAAGCCCAGCCATGACTGGATACTGCAGTGCAGTGAGGAAGCTGGAAAAGAAGTTCGAGGGGTTGGAGCTCCATCATATACCCCGACTGAAAAATCAAGCAGCTGATGATCTAGCAAAGATAGGTTCCAAGAGAGAAGCCATTCCGAGTGGTGTGTTCTTGGAGCATATACACACTCCGTTAGTCAAAGAAGATCCTTTCACCGAAGAAGCTCCACAGCCCAAGAGTGCCACAGATCCGACTGAGGTTGAAGTCCCAGCAGTAGTCGACTTGGTTATGGAGATCTTGGTGGTCATTCCCGATTGGACAGTTCCATATATCGCATATATCCTGAGAAAAGAGCTCCCGGAGGATGAGGAAGAGGCTCGACAGATCGTCCGTCGATCTAAGGCCTTTACCGTAATCAAAGGACAGTTATACAGAGAAAGCGCGACTGGAGTTGGTCAGAAGTGCATAACGCCAGAAGAAGGTCGAATCATCCTTAATGATATTCACTCGGGGACCTGCGGTCATCATGCGTCCTCTCGGACTATCGTGGCCAAAGCATACCGAGCCGGATTTTACTGGCCAAAGGCGAATGAGATGGCAAAGGAGATAGTAGATAAGTGCGAGGGATGTCAGTTTTACTCGAATATGTCGCACAAGCCTGCATCAGCCCTGAAGACCATTCCACTCGTCTGGCCTTTTGCAGTATGGGGGTTGGACATGGTCGGTCCTTTGAGAACAGGGCGAAGTGGCTTCACGCATGTGCTGGTGGCAGTCGACAAGTTCACCAAGTGGATTGAGGCTAAACCAATCAAGAACCTTGACGCCGGTACTGCTGTTAGCTTCATCAGGGAACTAATATTCAGATATGGAGTCCCTCACAGCATCATTACGGATAATGGGTCAAACTTTGACTCGGAGGAATTCAGAGATTTCTGTAACTCTCAAGGCACACGAGTCGACTATGCTTCAGTCGCCCATCCGCAGTCGAATGGACAAGCGGAGCGAGCCAATGGCCTGATTCTCAAGGGATTGAAACCCCGACTGATGCGTGATCTCAAGCATGCAGCTGGAGCTTGGGTCGACGAACTTCCCTCAGTGCTTTGGGGACTGCGGACCACACCTAATCGGTCGACCGGAAGAACTCCATTCTTCTTGGTCTACGGAGCTGAAGCAGTCTTGCCGAGTGATCTTCTCCACAATGCTCCTCGAGTTGAAATCTACAACGAAGCAGAAGCTGAACAAGCGCGGCAGGATGCAGTCGACCTTTTAGAAGAAGAAAGGGAGATGGCTCTGATCCGGTCGACCATCTACCAACAAGATTTGCGTCGTTTCCACGCCAGAAATGTGAGAGGTCGAGCCTTCCAAGAAGGAGATTTAGTTCTCCGAGTGGATCAGAAGAAACAACACAAGCTTGCTCCTTCTTGGGAAGGACCCTTCATCGTCACCAAAGTTCTTCACAATGGGGCATACCGTCTTTACAAAGTCGAGCATAATATCGACGAGCCCCGAGCTTGGAACGCGGAACTACTCCGCCCATTTTACACTTAAGTTTTATCACTCGGATGAGTTGCAATAAAGTACTTCTGTAGCTCATGGACCTCAAAATAATAGTGTCATAGTTCCTCCATAATTTTTGTCACTTTTTATTTTGTCCAATAAAATCCCCCCTCAGTGGGTGACTTAGCCGCGAATCCGTTCCGCCTAAGTTTGTAAAAAATCCTACCGAGTGGTGAGCCAGACTCCCACTCGGAGGCTTAGCTGCGAATCCGTTTCGCCTAAGTTATAAAAAATCCTACCGAGTGGTGAGCCAGATTCCCACTCAGAGGCTTAGCTGCGAATCCGTTTCGCCTAAGTTATCAAAAATCCTACCGAGTGAAGAGCAAACCTCTCACTCGGGGGCTTAGCTGCAGTCCAAGTACTCGCCTAAGTTACCGAAATCCTACCAAGTGAAGAGCAAACCTCTCACTCGGAGGCTTAGCTGCAGTCCAAGTACTCGCCTAAGTTATGAAAATCCTACCGAGTGGTAAGCCAGACTTCCACTCGGAGGCTTAGCTGCAGTCCAAGTACTCACCTAAGTTATCAAAATCCTACCGAGTGAAGAGCAAACCTCTCACTCGGAGGCTTAGCTGCAGCCCA
>NC_057810.1:662855221-662871629 GCF_018294505.1 Triticum aestivum | reverse complement strand
CCTACCGAGTGAAGAGCAAACCTCTCACTCGGGGGCTTAGCTGCAGCCCAGTGCTCGCCTAAGATATAAAAATCCTACCGAGTGAAGAGCAAACCTCTCACTCGGGGGCTTAGCTGCAGCCCAGTGCTCGCCTAAGTTATCGAAATCCTACCGAGTGAAGGGCAAACCTCTCACTCGGGGGCTTAGCTGTAGCCCAGTGCTCGCCTAAGTTATGAAAATCCTTCCGAGTGATAAGCCAGACTTCCACTCGGAGGCTTAGCTGCAGCCTAGCGCTCACCTAAGTGGATTAAGGAATAAGTTGATTGTAGTAAGCGCCCTGCTTTGAACCTACAAAAGACATTTCGAGCCAGGAGCAATCATATTCAAACGACAAATTCAAGTTCGGATCGATACCTAAAGGAACCGGAAGTGCTCAGGCGCTAAGCCCGTTAAGGTTTATCGGTTACAATTCCACTCGGCATACCGAGGCAAATTTAAAGCGTCGAGCTTAGAAGAAGTTTTTTACCCCTCCTGTGGAGGGCTGGAAGGTGCAACAAACTCATCAAGATCAATCCCATCTGCGATCCGAGTGGCAGCCGCAAGGAAAGTTTCCATAAAGGACCTGAAGTCGTGTTTCTTGGTGTTGGCCACCCGGAGGGCCGCCAGCTTGTCTTCTCGTGCATCTTTGCAGTGAACTCGGGCCAGACACAGAGCAACATCTGCACCGCACCGAGCTGAGGATTTTTTCCACTCCTGCACTCGACCAGGGATCGTGTTCAAGCGAGCCATCAGCGACTCGAGGTCATTCTGAAGAGTCTCCCTGGGCCAGAGCGTCGAGTCGATGCGAGATGTGGCGACCTTCAGCCTTGCAAGATAGTCCACGACAGCTGCAACACGGGACTCCAGTCGGAAAACATTCATGGCAGCTTCGTCGTCCATCGGAGAATTGACGGGGTCAAGGTTTGGTTCCAGCCGGCTAGTTTCTTCTTCAAAGTTTTGACAAAATTCTGCAAGGATGATCACCGAGTCAAGGCAATGGTCGAATGGAAAAACCACAGTTGGAAATGATCGCCGAGCATAGAGATTTACCTTCAAGCATAAGAAACAGCTTCTTGGCAAGACCATTCAGGAAGGCCTCCAGATCTTTTTTCTTCCCAAGAGCAGCTTTCAGATTGGCATTTTCTTGCTCAAGCTTGGCGACTGAAGCTAACTTCTCGTCAACAAATTTGATCTTCTCAACTAATTCAAGGTCTTTTTTCTGTTGGGCCTCCCTTACCTTACCTGCAAGTTACAGCAAGATCAGATTTTGAAACAAATGAAGGGAAAAAGCAGTCGTCAAGGTCTCACCAAACATACCTTCGGTCTCCTCCTTTGCCTTCGTCAGATTCTCCTGAACCAGCTTCAAATTCAGCTCGAGCTAAATGTGCTTGTTTTCCAGCTCAGAGTAGCGAGCCACAAGATCACAGGAGTTCTGCGAAGAACCAATCGACTAAATGTCAAATATAATTCACTTCCGAGTGAAAAAGGAAAAATCACACGTTTCTAAGACTACAGCCGAATACAAGCATTCGACCGTAGTCTCGGGGACTACACCCAGTGGGTGCACTCAGCATGCCCCCACTAATCCTATCGAAGATAGAGTCGACCAGTCGACCTCGAAAAAAAATATAAAAAAAATGATGTATTCTTTAAAAGACTGTAATCGACTGCAAGCAGTCGACCACAGTCTCGGGGACTACACCCAGTGAGTGCACTCAGCGTGCCCCCACTAATCCTATTGAAGACAGAGTCGACCAGTCGACCGGCTTTCGAAATCCATTCGCCATAGTCGAATGACGGAAAGACTGAAATTATAAAGCCTAAGGCCGACTGCCAGCAGTCGACCTTAGCCTTGGGGACTACACCCAGCGGGTGCACTCAGCGTGCCCCCGCTAACACGGAGTCTAAATCGACACATCCAGTGGGTGACTACCGTAGATGTTGGAAAGAAAAGTTTTTGATAGCATATCCTAACAGAACAGACGATGGTCGACTGACCTGAACATTGCTTTGAAGGGCGGAACTGGCGTCGTAAGCTGTCTGGCTCGCATCCCGGATGGTCCTTAACTGCTCCATCATGATCCCTGCCTGGCGTATCGCCTCTTTCGCGGCGCCAGCTTGGTCCTCTGGGACGTGGTGCGTCGTGAAGAGGGAGGGCTGCTGAGCACTCGTCAGTGGATCTGCGAAGGACACAGTGTGTTGAGTGGTGTTCTCCTCCTCCGCAACCAGAGTCTCAGGCGCTGTCACATCCTGGGGCACCCTACTGGCAGACGTTTTCCTACTCCTTCTGTGCTTCAGTGGTTCCTCATCTTCATCATCATCTGGGAGAGTAATAACAACATTGGGTGGAGCTACAGAGAAGAATCAGGATTATAGATCATAAGTCAGTCGACTAAAAACGGCGTTAAGAGTATAGTCCCTGGTTTTGAGGTTGCTGCGTCCTCCATCTCATGGTCATCAGCCCGGGCTGAGGTCTCGGAAGTAGCAGCACTGCAACTCCAAAGAATCAGTCGACTAACCCCAGCGCCAGCCAGAGATAAAGTTCGTACAAAATAAGAAGACTTAAGCAGCACGATTACCTTGATATGGTGGGGATGGACACCTTCATCTTCGGCAGGAGTTTGTTCGGCTTTGACGGAGCCACCCTGGGCTGCTTCGACGCCTTTTCAGTCGGCGCCGGAGAGGTGGTCCGAGGGCGCTTGGTCGACTGAGCAACGGTCGCAACCCCCTTGCCACGTTCAGTCGCAGGGTCGTGGACAAGCTTCGACCGCCTTTCCGAGCGCGGTGGTACGACCTCCTCCTCCTCTTTTTCCTCGTCTTCAGCATCATCTTCATCACCGTCATCATCGTCATCGTCATCATCATCCTCGGCAGCGTCCGAGTCCCACTCCTCCTCCTGGCTCTCGCCCCCACTTGCTTCACCCTCCTCAGTCGGAGCCTGTGCTCCATTGGGCATCGAGTACAGCTCGGTGAGGGCCTGATAGACATCAAGACAAAGATCAATCGACCGATTGGCAGAATAAACAAAAATGAATATGACAAGAACACAGTGGGGAGCAGAGCAGGCATACCTTGTTTGGATCACTGTGGTGGTCGAGTTGAGGAATCCTTCTGGCTCCGCGTGGGTTATCCTTGTTTCCGGTAACGGCGGCCATCCACCTTTCCAGAGTGACATCATCGACTGCTTCTGGATGGACCCGAGTCTCGTCCTCAGTCCCACAGTACAACCACATGCAATGGCTCCGGAACTGAAGGGGCTGGATACGCCGCCTAAGGAAAACCTCCAGGAGATCCATGCCCGTCACTCCCTCCCGAACCAACTGTACTACGCGCTCCATCAACATCTTCACGTCATCTTTCTCCTCCGGAATCAACTTCAGAGAGGAGGGCTTGTTCACTCGGTCCATGGTAAACTGAGGGAGTCCACTCGACTGCCCCGGCGTCGACTGATCCTGGCAGTAGAACCAGGTCGGCTGCCAGCCTCTGACTGACTCGGGAAAAGTCATGGCTGGGAAGGTGCTCTTATTCCTCACTTGGATCCCCAGGCCCCCACACATTTGGACAACTCGGGTTCTTTCGTCGCCTGGGCTCGCCTTCTTCACGGTCTGAGAGCGACACGTGAATATATGCTTGAACAAGCCCCAGTGCGGTCGACAACCCAGACAACTCTCGCACATGGACACAAACGCGGCAAGATAGGCGATAGAATTCGGGGTGAAGTGGTGGAGTTGCGCTCCGAAAAAGTTCAAGAAACCACGGAAGAAAACGCTCAGCGGCAAAGAGAATCCACGGTCGACATGGGTAGCCAGAAGCACGCACTCACCCTCTTCCGGTTGGGGCTACCACTCTTTCCCCGGAAGCCTCGCAGCTCCATGGGGGATCAGGCCCTCGTTGTCCATGTCGAGGAGGTCCTTCTCCGTGATGGTCGACTGGATCCAATCTCCCTGGACCCAGCCTTTCGGCAGGCGGGATCTGGACAAAGACCCACCGCGGCTGGTGGATCTCCCCTTCGCCTTCTCCGTCGCCGACGCCTTCTTCGCGCGCTCCAGCGCCGCCGTCTTCTCCTTGACCATGGCTTCCGGCGGGGCGCGTGAGGAGAAGTGGTGCGGGGGCAAGAGCGAGCGCGTTGGGCGGAGACGAAGGAGGCAGAGAGAGAGAATGCTGAGGCACTGTTCAAAAAAACCCCGCCGGGCGCATTTATAAGATCCCTTCCGAGTGGATGACAGGTGGACCCGGCAGATCTAATCGTATCCTGAAACTGTTACACGGGCGAGATACGTGGCGAAGAAAGCGGCGCGGGAATCGAGGCGTCTATGTCCAGTCCCATCCGAACGCCGCAGTCCGCTCCGCTTCGCGCGTTTCTCCAAATTTCGCATCCCGCGGAATCCGCTAACGGCAGATCAGTCTGTCAGGCGCGGGATTTCCTGCGATCCGTCGCTCGGAAATCAACGAAGCCCGAAAGATCACTCGACGAAAGAAAAGAATGGATCGAGTCGACTGAAGGCAAGTTGCTCACTATCAACGAAGAGATTCTCTGGATTCAGGACAACGCACGACCAGTGTGCAAAGGTCAATCGGAAACAGCATCAACTCCTCCGTCACTCAAAGCCTCAATCCATTCGGGGGCTAATGATGGGGTCATGTACCTAGGGTAGGGTCACAGACCTGATCTAAGTACCCTGCCCAAGGACACCCTTAGAAGAGGTCACCTTCCAGTCGACCAACGAGGGATTCACTCGACTGACTTGAAGGACTCGACCACGAAGACTCACTCGACTACCAGGAGGTCAAAAGGCACTCTGCACTGCAACGGCCTGTAGTTAAGTAGACTTTATGATAGTTAAGACACTTTATGTGGGACGTTACCAGTAACGTCCCGGACTAAATACACCTTAAACCCTTCATTACGTGGGCTGGCTGGGGTCCTGGCGCACTCTATATAAGCCACCCCCCCTCCACAGGCAGAAAGGTTCGGCACCCTGTAACTCATATACATATAATCCACTCGACCGCCTCTGGGCTCCGAGACGTAGGGCTTTTACTTCTTCCGAGAAGGGCATGAACTCGTACATCCCTTGTGTTTACAACCTCTCCATAGCTAGGACCTTGCCTTTCTATACCTACCCCCCACTCTACTGTCAGACTTAGAACTACGACACCTACCGCCGCTACGGAGACAACAAGGGGAAGGGCAAGGCGGGGAAGTGCTGAAATCTATCTATTTACCATATAGTCGTATCTAGTCGATCTTTAGTCGTGAACTATCTATGTTCTGAAGTTGTTTGCTCCGGTTCTAATGAACTTGCTATCTCCGATCGTATCTAAGCCATGCGTAAAATTTACTTCATTGTGTTGATCTATGTTGCATGTGGTTGTAAGGATTTGGAGATGAACATAAGAGCGGCGACGGTGGATGCGGGTAAATGAGAGATGGCGAGTCGGAGCTATATGCGTGGACGCGTTCCCGAGCTATGGGGAATGAGATTTGCCCAGTCCGGTTCAAAATGTTCTCAGCACCAAAGGCTTAAAACTATGTGCAGCAGTACGAGATCAGAGTTCAGCAACGAACATCAACGTCCATGGTTTGGGTTGGCATACTGGCTATCGGCCGCCTGCCTGCCTGCGTGCTCCCACGGCAGCGAATGTACGGCCGCGGCGGTGGGTGGACAGTTTTTGCAGCAGCCGAGGAGGAGGAGGAGGACAGGACAGGAGGCGACTTTGGCATTTGGTTTTCGCTGACGCTTTGATTCGGCTCGCAAGACGGCGCTCGAAGATCTGGCGCGCGCCCACCAACGCAGCGCGGCCTGCCCTCTGCGTCGCACCGCATCGAGATTCACGCGGCAGTAAATATCGTCTCATGCGGCACGTGGACTTCGGCCCCCGCGCGCTCGCCTCGGGATTCACATCCCCTTAACTCCCCGGTCCCGGAACCAGTCACCACAGTGGTGCACCGCGTAGCGTAGCTTCGCCGCATCAAAGCGGGTTTCTTTCAAAGAAAAAGACCAGTGAATGCAATGCTCGCCTGTAAAAAGATTTACAGTTGTGTGAAATTTCAAATTCACATGACATTTCACTGTGAATGGACGTGCTGTTCCCACCTCGCCTGCTGTGAAACTGCCGCGAAATTTACATGGCATTTTCGCTGTGAATGGAAGCGCATGGAAGGAGTGAGCAGTCGAAAGAGAGAGGAAAAGTTAGGGGAACGGAGACAGAGCGAGGGTACGCGAGGGTACGAGGGGAACAATACCGCCTTTTGTACCCTGACGATTCTCGGGGACGGGGAAAGGAGGCCATGATATGGACGGGCGATGGGACGCGACGGTGGGTAGGCGGCCGCTAGCCCAGCTACGCGACGGCGGGCGAACCAGACACCCTAGTGCTCCTCTTCCTACAAGCTACACCTAGAGTAGCCAGCGCCCCAGCAATAGTACTACCTCCGTCTAGGTGAATAAATCATTCGCGTAGTTCTAGATCATCGATTTGAGGAATTAAATATGTGTTATATGTTATAAAAAGTATATCACTGGATTTCTACATGGATGTAGTTTTTAAATATATATTTTTTGTCACATATAATACATATTTAGATGGTTAAGTCGCCGACCTAAAATTACGCGAATGACTTATTCACCGAGTCGGAGGTAGTACTCGTACTCCTCGACGCACCACAAAGTGCCCAGCAGTAGTTCATGTACGTGCCACTGTTGCACCCCAATTTTGTCTGGATTAAGAGCATCCCGACTTGGCAAACACTAGCAAGCCTTCTTCTCCGGCATGGGCTTCTTCTTCGGCAAGGGAAAGGACAAGGCCCGCGCCACCCCTTCCCCCTCCTTCCCCTTCCTTCGCCGGCGTCTGCCGTCGGCCGCGACAGCGCGTCAGTGTCCCAGTGCACTAGGCGAGGTGGCACTGGGAGCACCGCGTCGCCCTCCCCTATCCCGACGTGACGCTGCCACACGACTGACACTTGGATCCGGAGAGGATCCCAGTGCCGGCAGCGCCGCGATCGGCAAGGGCGCACACGGAGGAGGTGTGGCGCCGGAGCACCGCCGCGACCCCGCCTACACGTTTGACTCTCCCGCTTTGGAGCACTGGTTTACCTTCGAGCACGAGGAGGCCAGGAGGCGCGACGTCCGCGACGTGTCGCATGGCTCCACACCGCCGCCCCTCGTCGTGCACGACGAGGACCAGGAGGTGAAGGGCGCGCTACCAGGGCGGCAGTGGATGCGCCCTCCATGAGAGCGAGCAGGAGGAGCGGCGCAAGGAGGAGGAGAAGACGACTTACCACGCGCGCATGATGGAGGCCATGTCGCTCTCCGCGACTACGTTGTCCCGCCGTCCCCCCTCAAGGCCGAGCCGAAGTCGACCCCCATCGAGCGCTACTCGTGGACTGGGATGGTGCGCGAGTGGGTCAGCGTGCCACCAGTTTGGATGGGGGGCAACAGAGGCGAAGAGCGGGCCTATCCCCAACAATGGTGGCAACGGAGGCTGACCGAGGAGCGCCGCCAGGGCAAGTACCTCGAGCAGCTAGTGCGCGAGGCGGAGGAGGAGCGCTACGAGGCGGAGGAGGAGGAGCGTCGTGTCCGGGTGGGCCAGCCCAGCCAGCGGCGGAGGACGTCGCCACAACCTGGGAGACGCCGTTCCCTTGGGCTGGCTCAACGCCGACGCTGATCGACCTCACCGGCCCCGAAGACGACGATGAGGACGCCTAGGGCAACGCGTCTCCTCGTAGTTTTAAGTTTATTTAATGTTTAGTTTATGCAAATGTGACACGTGGACTCTCGCTGGCCTTTATGACCGGCATTAATGTTTAATTAATCTTTTTTATTTTTAAAATATTTGTGTTATATTTTTTCGCTACCTAAAAAATGGGCCGGGCCAGCGTTGGCACAAGCGCCGACTCAAACGCGAAAGCGGACATGGGTGTCCGCCGGGCCGATCCAAACGAACAAAATCAACGTCTGTTTGGGTCGGCGTGTTGGAGTTGCTCTAAGTGCACAACTCAAACGTTAGTTTTTTGGTTTCCATTAGGGACCACATATGCTCCACAAGATCATTGAGTAGCTGCGCGTGCATATGATGATCTCGAAGATTCTGATGCATCTGCAGAAAGTTCATAACCTGAGCCGCATCTTAATCTTTCGGGATTTGAACTTGTTCTCCAAGTGTTTTAAAATCATGGGTTTGGGCTGCACCGTCATCTTCATTCTCGACAAATCGTGTTGTGCAAAATAACATAACATGTCATGAGCTGCCACAAAGTTTCATGAGCAACGCAGGTGGGAGAGAGGACTGCTCTGTCGAAGGTGTCGGCGCAGAGGCTAGAAATGGCTACGGGGTGTGGGCGGTGGCGGAGCGGCGAGACGGGCGTAGAGGAGGAGGAAGAAGAGAGGAGAGAGCAAAAGATCCGGTAGGTCGATTCGATGGGTTTGGTGCAATTTGCAGTGAAGTCAGGCTGTCGGGTCCGACGTGACGAACGACTCCAGCGACCTCATATCCGCCTCATATTTGGTTGGGTCGAAATTTCGTGACCGATCAATGGACCTGGCAGCCTGCCCGGACGTTTGTGACGTGTTTGGGGCATCCGGTTGTAGATGCTCTTAATGAACGGGATCTTGAATGTGAATGAATGCTTAACCAAGATGGTGATATGCATTAACAAAATACTAATCTATGGGAGCTTGCGTTTGAATCGCTTCAAATGTTGACTCCTCCGTGACTAATCAGCTCAGGCAAAAGTATCATTCTCATCTTTTAATACTCCTCCTACTTGGATGGTGACGGTGACCGCTGGCCACACACTCACAGGCGCCAATGTCAACGCTCCCGGTCGGAATCGTCCGTCGAGCAGAGAGCGAAGTCCGAACGCGCGCCGGCGTGTCGCGCGGACCTGCACCTGAATGCATGCCGCACCCAAACACACCACCGACGTCAGGCTGATCGGTTTTTTAGGTCATCCCGCTCCCTCGAGTCAACACTGGCGAGCTCGCTTACACTTACATTAGTACATGCGCCAACGACGGCGTCGGCCGGACCCGACTTGTTCCGGTCCGTTGGGGGTTGGGGGTTGCCGTGCGCCGGGCGCGCGGCGGGCTGCTTCCCCGGGGCTTCGCAGGCCGGAGTTTGGCCGGGAGGAAGGGGGCAGGAACCGATCAACGGCGCACGTCCACCGTATGTGTCTCTCTCGCCGCGATCGAGCCGGCGGGAGCAGTGCTGACTGGCGACGGGGTCACGGTTACGTGCCGGGTCGTGCCGTGGCAGATCGGAGAGGCGGTTGTTGGGGGTGGCGGGGCAGCAGCTCCGTCCGTGGATTAGTTTGGACGGGGTCCCATCCCAGCGACCGAGGAGTTGGCTAGTAGTAGCTGGGATCGATGGCGATGTCGGTCAGCTAGCGAACGGTTCTACGCTTATTTTTGCTAGGAAGGAAAGCTGGCTGGGATAAGTTGCCGTGGGCAGAAACTTACCATATTAGAGCATCTACAACCGCATATGACAAATATGATCCCTCAAACGTCTGCGAACGTGCGAACCAACCTGTGATTGGATGGTTAGAAAGACAGTGGTATCCCCAGCCACCAGGGTTTAAATACTGGTGCTCACATTTATTCCTGGATTTATTTCAGGATTTTCGGCAATGCGCATTCAGTGGAAGGAGACATTCCCGTCAACGATGAGGTACCTACGGTGACTTTGTAAATTTTAAGATGATATGCCGGCTCAGTCTTCCGGAGGTGCTCATAGGGATAGGGTGTGCGTATGTGCGTTCATAGGGTGAGTGTATGCGCGTGTATATGAGCGCTTGCGTCTGTATTGTGTTAAAAAAAACGTCCGCGGACGCGTCCACGGGCAGTGACCGGACACTCCTAAAATAGCGCCGTCCACGTCCGTGTATCTCATATCCTATCCCCTATATCCATACCAAGCCATGCAACGTCGCAAACTACGTAGATCAGCAAACGGACATAGGCACGCATGATACTTTCATCAAAACATCGCGATCAGATGTTCAAAGGACTACCAAAGTTCACATAAACGACGGATAACTTGAAACTACATCTAAAACTTGAAATTAAACTGGAGAAAACCGGATCTTCACCACTTCCGGGCCGGCTCCTTCCCCTTTCGGTTGCCGGCGCAGCTGTAGCCGTCGACGGCTGGCGGACGATAGTTCAAGTCATTGGACGAGGAGCCGCCATCATCGTCGTTGTCGAAGGAGGAGACGTTGATGAGGCCCTTGAGGCGTCGGACGGCCTAGTCCTGCTAGCGCTTGAGCTTCACTAGCCATGCCTTCTCCTTGGCCTCGCGCCCAGACTACTTGATAGCTAGCCGGAGAGCCTTAATGTTCTTTCGGCGGAGTCGCCGAGTGTCGTCTCCGCCGTCGTAAGCGACCTGCGGTAGACCCATGCGAGCCACTCGTCCTCGTCGGGATTCGCCGGTAACCCATGGGGGCCGGGGACAGAGCTCGCCGCCGCGTCCCTCTCCCTTGCCAGCTGCCTCTCACGGCGGGCGACGCGCGCCTCAAACTCCGGCATGCGCGTCCAGGCCGACGTGGCGGGCACAAGCATCCACCGCTGCCCGCGTGAGGGAGCAGCAGCCGATGGAGACATGGGACGACGTGGGGGAGGCGCCTGCGCCGGCAAGCGAGAGGCCCGAAACTGCCACTCGTGTCCACCTTGGACCTCTCGAGGGCTATGCGGAGGGCCAACTCGTCGTCGGAGTCGGAGGAGGAGCGTCTGCCAGCACTCGACATGGTCACCGCAGTCACCGAAGTCATCAGAGTGGATCGAATCAGGGAAATTAGAGGGAAGAAGAAGTGACAGGTCAAGAGTGGAGTGAGTTAAGGTTTCCGGATTAGGGATATTTGTGGGGAAGAATTGGGGTCAGGTCGGGCTGGGCTGACGTGTCAGGCGCACCCGGGCAGCCCCATTACCGCCCTATATTTGGGCTGGACATGAGGGGTGCCGGACAGCCAGGGCGTTTGAGGGTCGTTTCAGGCGCCCGGGTGGGTCAGATTTTCATGACCGGCTAGTGACTAGGCGGGCCGTCCGGGTGTTTGAGACCGGTTTCAGGCGCCTGGCTGTAGATGCTCCACGGATGCGCTCGGAAGCGTCCATGGACAATGGTCGGTCACGTCTTAAATCAGAAACCTCAAATCCATATTATTACATGCAACGTGAAACCTAGTCTAACTAGAGCTCGCCCGGTTCTACAGTGGCCGTGTAGGGCGGCCTACTACACCCCCATAGTGTTGGTCTGGTCGCCAACAAGGTATGATAAGGCATGGGACACAAGCCGACTCACGGGACTCAAGGCGTCGCTGTCTCCCATGCCCTACCACTACTAGGGAAAAGCCTATACACAGAATCTTAGCAGCAGCGCGGCTCAAAAAGGAGCGTTGCTGCTAATTAGTAGTAGTGAGTGTACGGGAAACTCGCTGCTGATAAGTTTTTAGCAGTAGCACGCTCTATGTAAACCGCGCTGCTACAAATATACACCGGCGGGTTCACCGAGCTCCATTTAGCAGTAGCGCCGTGGCCCGAACCGCGCTACTGCTACGGATGTAGTAGTAGAGCGCTTTTACTGGGATCGCTGCTGCTACATTTCAAATTGGCAATTTTTTTGTCACTGTTAGCAGTAGCGCCGTTGCCCAAAGCGCGCTGCTGCTAATTCTTTAGCAGCAGCGCGTTTCTTCTCCCGCGCTACTGCTAACCCGCACCAACCCACCACCTTTCCCCACCCGTGCCTCCCCTCCCCCTCCTCTCTTCCCTTCCCCCTACCTCCCCCACATGCTCCCACTCTCACTCTTCTTCTTACTCAATACTTCTCCCCCATTACTCTTTCTCTTCTATCCACCTTTCTCTCTCTTCATTACTCCTACCTAACTACACCACCTCCATTAATGCATCTCCGTTCTCTTTTTCCTTTCCCCTCCACTAGTTGAAGTTGTCTCCTCCCAAATTAGCTATCTAGGTAGATGTAGCATTTAGTTAAGTGACCTATTTGCCCCCTAACTAGATCTAGCTTTGTCAAGAAGAGCTTTGTGCACTTTTGATCTCCCTACAACATCATCTCCACCGTGTGCTCGATCTCGATCGAGATAGAGGTGATGAAAATTTCATGCTTTTGCAAAAATGAAAATATATTTATGTGTGTGTGATATGTTTGTGGAAATTGTGTGTGTGGCACGCCAAATTGTGCTTTTGAGTTGCCTATGTTTTGCCGAAATGTCGATTTATTTCCGTTTCGGCGAATTCCGGGCAAACTCTAGATCCATATATGTCCTATTTTTAGGGAAGGTCATGCCAAATTTTTGTATGACTTTGATGCATGCATGCATTTTTATAATCAATTTGTTTATTATTACCGTGCAGAGTTGACGATGGTCAGTGGAACGATGGTGGACAGGTGGTTGTGGTCGACGGTGCAGGATATGAAAGAAAATAACCGGACAGAGGTTTTATGTCCGTGTCGAAAATGCAAAGGAATAGTTTGGCTCGACCCCCATGACGATGGTCGTGTCGAAGCGCACCTGCTCATGACTGGTTTCATGGATGGCTATACGCGGTGGATAATTGAAGATGAGGATGACGATGTTGAGGATACCGACGGGGCAGGCAATGATGACACGGGGCAAGATGAAGTGATGATCGATAATGGCGGCGGGGAAGAGGCCGGACATGGCGGCGGAGAAGGGGCCGGACATGGCGGAGGAGAAGGGGCCGGACATGGCGGCGGAGAGAACGACATGGACTCCACGCAGCAGAGTTCGTCGGTACTAAGTTCAATCGTGCGGGACCCTCATGTTCAAGCATTGCTTCGCAAGGAGACGAGTACTGAGAGAGCTGCTTCTAGAGAGGAGGCTAAGCTGGAGCAACTGGTGGTAGACTCGAACACTCCACTGTATGATGTTTGCAATCCTAAGGTGACCCGCTTGAGTTTCACGCTCCAACTCCTGAAGACGAAGGCTAAAAAGAAATGGACCGACACTAGCCTCGATGAGCATCTCAAGTACCTAAAGGATGTTCTTCCCGCGGGTAATCTATGTCCTACTAGTGTTGATGAGGCCAAGAAGATCGTGTGCCCTCTTGATCTGCCACACGTTCGATACCATGCATGCATCAACGATTGCATAATTTATCGGAAGGAGCACGCAGAAAAAACAAGCTGTCCGGTGTGCAATGCTTCTCGATACAAGAAGGCTGGGAAGAAATGTCCCCAGAAAGTTGTATGGTACTTACCGATCACTCCCCGTCTCCAGAGGTATTTTGTAGATCCCAAGGAAGCAAAGCTAATGCGCTGGCACGCGGAGAGGAAGAAGCCTGACGATGGAGATGATCCGAAGCTGAGACACGTGAAGGATGGAAGCCAGTGGAGAGCGTTGAACAGCTTCTATCGGTATTTTGAATGTGATGTAAGGAACATCGTGCTCGGTGCGTGTACCGATGGCATGAATCCGTTTGGCAACCAGAACACCAACCATAGCACATGGCCCGTGTTTGTATGGATGTACAACCTCCCCCCTGGTTGTGCATGAAATCGAAGTACATTCACATGAGCATGCTTATTCAAGGGCCGAAACAACCAGGAAATAATATTAATTTTATCTGGGACTACTTCAAGAGGAGTTAGACACGTTATGGAAAACACCGGCCAAGACATGGGACGCCAGCAAAGGTGAGTATTTCAACATGAGAGTCGCGCTGATCATGATAGTGCAGGACTATCTCGGTTACGGATATGTGGCAGGCCAGGTGTGCCATGGATATTGCGGATGCGCGCGGTGCATGGATGATACGATGTCTCAGCAGCTAACGTCAAGGAAAGATGGCAGGTCTGAGAAAATCGTGTACATGGGGCATCGAAGATGGCTTGAACAGGACGACCCATGGAGAAACCGTGGAGATCTATTCAATGGTCACACTGAGCATCGAGGACCTCCACGTAAGCGGAGTGGTGCCGAAATCGATGAGCTGTTGAAAAACGGGAAGGAGTGCCCCGCGCCGGGAAAGACGATGAGAAAGGCGCCGGAGCCGCCGCTGAAGGTATGGAAGACGAGGTCTGTGTTCTAGGACTTGGAGTACTGGCACAAACTCGATACACCTCATTGCCTTGATCAAATGCATATCTGTAAGAATGTCCTTGAGAGCTTGCTCGCAACACTGATGAACATGCCGGATAAGACCAAGGATGGGCCGAAGGCAAGAAAAGACTTGCAAGATTTGAAAATTAGGGAAGATCTGCACATGCCGCCCCGTAAAATGTCAGACGAGACAGAGACGGAGACAGAGGCACGGGAGAAGAAGGGCAAGAAAATAAAGAAAGAGGATTATTGCCCCCCTTCTTGCTTCACCTTAAGTCAGGCTGAGATCAATGCCTTCTTTAAGTGCCTTACCGGAGTCAAAGTTAGTTCCGGTTATTGTGGCAAGATAAGCAGATATCTAGACACGGACAAGAAAAGGTTCAGCGGGATGAAGTCTCATGACTGTCATGTGATGATGATGCAGATACTACCTGTTGCCCTTAGAGGGATAATGGACAAGCACGTCCGTGACACGCTTATTGGTCTCTGCAACTTTTTCGACGTCATCTGTCGAAAGTCGATCAGTGTGAAGCAGCTCCAAAGGCTACAGGAAGAGATCGTTGTGATACTGAATGAGCTTGAGATGTACTTCCCGCCCGCGTTCTTTGACGTGATGGTGCATCTGTGTGTCCATATTGTGGATGACATAATAGACCTGGGGCCGTCATTCCTGCACAAGATGATGCCATTTGAGAGGATGAATGGGATCATCAAAGGATTCGTTCGTAACATGTCCCGTCCGGATGGAAGCATCGTCCAGGGCTATTTGGCACAAGAGTGCATCTCTTTCTGTGAGAATTTTCTATATGGCGCAGACCAGCCGCCTGGTGTTAGTGTTGGTTTGCCCGTTAACAAGCACGATGGGAGGCTCGAAGGAGATGGTCACTGCAACGGTCGCAGGGAACTGCATGTGGCATACTCAGATCGACGCATCGACTTTGACAGAGCAAACTTGGTAGTGCTACAACACCTAGACGAGGTAGATCCTTTCGTGGCACTGTACAAAGAAATTATCGCAAAGAAGTATCGTGACCAGGGGGTATGCAGGACGGACGCCGAAGTTACTAGAGAGCACAACTCCACTTTCCTGCATTGGTTCAAAGAGCATATTATTGCTAATCCTCCGGAGGAGGGCTCTAAGGACGGATTGCTCATATACGCCTTAGCACATGGCCCCTCGCCCAACCTCGTAACCTATCAGGCATATGATATCAACGGATACACGTTCTACACAGAGGCCAAAGATATGTACAGTGATGATCAGAACTCAGGGGTGACGATGGAATGCATGACTGGCAGCGACAACAGCGCAACTGAACGATTTTATGGAAGGGTCGAGGAGATCTGGGAGCTTGACTACTCTGGACTACACAACACAACGATGTTCCGTGTCAGATGGGCTAAGAATGTCGAAAGAGAAAGCCGGATTTTCACTACCATGACTATACCCGACGCCAAGAGCGCTACCGTGAACGCTATCGCAAAAAATGAGCCATGGGTACACGCTAAGCACGTGACACAATGCTTATTCATAACTGCCCCGCGCAATCCCAGCCGTGTTGTCCTGAGGAGAGGCAAAAGGAACATCATTGGAATGGATGGAGTCGCCAACGAGGAAGACTATGATCAGTACGGCAACCCAATGAGGGAAGATGACGATGATGATGAAGTATACGTCAAAAGAAGAATCAATACTACATTACCTAAGAAAAATCATACTCCATGGAGAAGGCAAAGTCACAATGAGGGGCTCAATTATTCTTCGACGAACAAGAAGGGAAAGAAGCTGACTCAAAAACGAAAACGTCAGCACTAAGGAAACTTATGTTATCGGTCAAATGATGTAATATATATATATGTTCCTATTTTGTATACACACTTAGCCATTATTATGCATGGGTCCAATGATGTGTAATATATATGTTCCTATTTTGCATACATATTTAACCGTCAAATGATGCAATATATATCGCCCTCCCTTCGTTCACTGCCCTCGGGAAATAAAAGTGGGATAAAATAAAGGAAAATAAAAAGGAAAACTGGCAGTAGCGAAGGTAGTAGCAGCGCGTTTTGCCTAAACCGCTACAGATACTGAAGTTAGTAGAAGCGAATTTCGTATAAAGTGCTACAACTACTGAAGGTAGTAGCAGCGCGTTTTGTCCAAATGCGCTACTCCTACGTCCACTTAACCCAAAATTCTCACCCGCCCTGCTTCATCCCGCCTCCCCCCAAAATCCCCACTCTCCCCCGTCGTACCGCCGCGCCCGACCCAGCCCCGGCGCTCGCCCCCGACTCCGGCGCCGGCGCTAGCCC